>NC_056433.1:8946323-9006791 GCF_018296145.1 Oncorhynchus tshawytscha | reverse complement strand
CCAGTCCACCTGACTGTGCTGCTGCTCCAGTTTCAACTGTTCTGCCTTATTATTATTCGACCATGCTGGTCATTTATGAACATTTGAACATCTTGGCCAGGTTCTGTTATAATCTCCACCCGGCACAGCCAGAAGAGGACTGGCCACCCCACATAGCCTGGTTCCTCTCTAGGTTTCTTCCTAGGTTTTGGCCTTTCTAGGGAGTTTTCCTAGCCACCATGCTTCTACACCTGCATTGCTTGCTGTTTGGGGTTGTAGGCTGGGTTTCTGTACAGTACTTTGAGATATCAGCTGATGTACGAAGGGATATATAAATACATTTGATTTGATTTGATTTGGACCTCGGACAAATCATCTAAAATAGCATCCCCTCCTGTCTCAACACTCATTATACAATTCTATCAGAAAGTATTCACACCCCTTGAAAAGTTGAATATTATATATTTATATTAAACAGAAATTATATGTCACTGGCAAAGTGGAATTATGTGGGGTTTCCAAATTAATTTTTAAAAATGTAGCTGAAATGTCTTGAGTCAATAAGTATTGAACGCCGTTGTTATGGCAAATACGTCCAGGAGTAAAAATGTGCTTAACAAGTCACAAAGTAAGTGGCATGGAATCCCTCTGTGTGCAATAATAGTGTTTAACATGATTTTGAATGACTACCTCATCTCTGTACCCTACACATTACAATTATTTGTAAGGTCCCTCAGTTGAGCAGTGCATTTCAGACACAGATTCAACCACAAACACCAGGGAGTTTTTTTCAGTGTCTCTCAAAGAAGGGCACCTATTGGTAGATAGGTAAACAAAAAAAAGCAAACATTAAATGTCCCTTTGAGCATGGTGAAGTTATTAATTACAGTTTAGACCCAGTCACTACAAAGATAGAGCCGTCCTTCCTAATTCAGTTGCCGGAGAGGAAGGAAACTGCTCTGGGATTTCACCAGGCCATTGGTGACTTTAAAACAGTTACAGAGTTTAATAGCGGGGATAGGAGGAAACTGAGGATGGATAAACAACATTGTATTTACTCCACAATACTAATCTAAATGAGTGAAAAGAAGGAAGACTGTACTTTTTTTTTTTTTTAAATTCCAAAACATGCATCCTGTTTGCAACAAGGCACTAAAGTAAAACTGCACAAAACTTGTGACAAAGAAATTAACTTTATGTTCTGAATACAAAGTGTTATGTTTGGGACAAATCCAGAACATCACTGAGTACCACTCTTCTTGAGTTGCTTACCAAGATAATATTGAATGTTCATGAGTGGCCTTGTTACAGTTTTCACTTAAACTGGCTTGAAAATCTATGGCAAGACTTTAAAATGGGTGTCTAGAAATACTCAACAACCAGAGCATGAAGAATTTTTTCAAAGAATAATGTGCAAATATTGTACAATCCAGGTGTGCAAAGCTCGAAAAACTCACAGGTGTAATTGCTGCCAAAGGGGATTCTATGTATTGACTCAGGGGTTGAATATTTATGTAATCAAGATATGTTACTTTATTTTTTTATATATATGTTTCTTCCACTTTGACAATGACAAAATGACAAATTAATACATTTTAATCCCACCTTGTAACACAACAATATGTGAAAAAAGTTAAAGGGTGTGAATACTTTCTGAAGGCACTGTACATTATTACAACACAGTAATAAGCACTATGTTAAGATGGAAGACCCCCCCCACACACACACACACACCTTCCCCATTGGATCCCACTTCCTTTACCTCCACAGAGTTCTATGTTGTGTAAACCCGTTTCATTCATCCAATTTAGAGTAACATTTAGGATAATACTTTCTTTATATGACGAGGTCTGGATGTATCTGATCTGGCTCTTATTTTCCTAGTTTATTGGTGGGATTGAAATATTTAAAAAAAATATTAAAAAAAAAATGTACCTCCACAGAGTTCTATGTTATATGGGATATAACCTAACCCTAACCCTTATATACAGGATCAGTTCCAGGGTCAGTAGTTATATACAGGGTCAGTTCCAGGGTCAGTAGTTATATACAGGATCAGTTCCAGGGTCAGTAGTTATATACAGGGTCAGTTCCAGGGTCAGTAGTTATATACAGGATCAGTTCCAGGGTCAGTAGTTATATACAGGGTCAGTTCCAGGGTCAGTAGTTATATACAGGATCAGTTCCAGGGTCAGTAGTTATATACAGGGTCAGTTCCAGGGTCAGTAGTTACAGTGGGGCAAAAAGTATTTAGTCAGCCACCAATTGTGCAAGTTCTCCCACTTAAAAAAGATGAGAGAGGCCTGTAATTTTCATCATAGGTACACTTCAACTATGACACAAAATGAAAAAACATTTCCAGAATATCACATTGCAGGATTTTTAATGAATTTATTTGCAAATTATGGTGGAAAATAAGTATTTGGTCAATAACAAAAGTTTATCTCAATACTTTGTTATATACCCTTTGTTGGCAATGACAGAAGTCAAACGTTTTCTGTAAGTCTTCACAAGGTTTTCACACACTGTTGCTGGTATTTTGGCCCATTCCTCCATGCAGATCTCCTCTAGAGCAGGGATGTTTTGGGGCTGTTGCTGGTCAACACAGACTTTCTACTCCCTCCAAAGATTTTTATGGGGTTGAGATCTGGAGACTGGCTAGGCCACTCCAGGACCTTGAAATGCTTCTTACGAAGCCACTCCTTCGTTGCCCGGGCGGTGTGTTTGGGATCATTGTCATGCTGAAAGACCCAGCCACGTTTCATCTTCAATGCCCTTGCTGATGGATGGAGGTTTTCACTCAAAATCTCACGATACATGGCCCCATTCATTCTTTCCTTTACACAGATCAGTCGTCCTGGTCCCTTTGCAGAAAAACAGCCCCAAAGCATGATGTTTCCACCCCATGCTTCACAGTAGGTATGGTGTTCTTTGGATGCAACTCAGCATTCTTTGTCCTCCAAACACAACAAGTTGAGTTTTTACCAAAAAGTTATATTTTGGTTTCATCTGACCATACGACATTCTCCCAATCTTCTTCTGGATCATCCAAATGCTCTCTAGCAAACTTCAGACGGGCCTGGACATGTACTGGCTTGTTTGTAGGTGACCAAATACTTATTTTCCACCATAATTTAAAAATAATTTAATTTAATTTTAAAATAAATTCATTAAAATCCTACAATGTGATTTTCTGGAGAAAAAAATCTCATTTTGTCTGTCATAGTTGAAGTAAAAGTAAATACTTTTTTGCCCCACTGTATATATAAGGTCAGTTCTATGGTTAGTGCCATATTTAAAATGTGGTGGAATACTGGAGTGGTAATGGTAGACACTGTATGTATAGGGGTAAGGTGACTAGACATACAGATATATAATAAACAAAGGAAGCTTTACTGTGAGTTTTGGCCAATAAGGAAGCTTTACTGTGAGTTTTGGCCAATGAGAAAGCTTTACTGTGAGTTTTGGCCAATGAGAAAGCTTCACTGTGAGTTTTGGCCAATGAGAAAGCTTCACTGTAGTTGCTTGTATCAAATGGACCCTACTCTGTTTATATCAAATGCTGTAGTCTACTCCTCTGGTCAAAAGTAGCACACTGCATAGGGAATGGGGGGCCATTTTGGGAACCTCTACTGTTACATTGGCCTCCTTCCAGTGTATCAAAACAACACTTTCAAATTCAAGACAGGGAGATGGAGAATCCACGTTGTTTTTGGAACCTGCTGCCACTACAGAACGTTTGATCCTATACCTTTGGAAAATTACAGTTGACATTAACATTAGTTTTGTTTTGATTTTGAAAGACTCCCTCCCTGGAGAGAAAGGTTCCTAATGATTACATTTCCATGAATCCCCAATGAAACATAATGTACAGGATTATAACACAGTTTATCAATTCATCAGTGTCTTCTAACGTACGTCTCAGGTTGTGCTCATCTGTGTCAACAACCTCTCGACACTTTGTGGCCTGTGCTTTTTTTAGAATCATATTCTAAGAGTTCTATTGAGAAAGACAAAGAAAGGACAGAATATGTCCTACATACAGTATTTCCTCATAGTCTACAGTAGACACAAATCCCACGGGAAAACCTCTTAGGAACTCTAGTGCAAGTTGAAAGTATGAAATGTTCAAGAAGTCAAGGCACCATACCAGTCAAAGCCATACCTCTAGATCTAATAAACAACGGCCTTTTGATGCACATGTGGGTGACCGGTAGCCTAGCAGTTAAAAGCATTCGTCCGGTAACCGAAAGGTTGCTGGTTTGAATCCCTGAGCTGACTAGGTGAAAACAATCTGTCAATGTGCCTTTGAGCAAGTCACTTAAAACCCTAATTACTTCTGTATGTCGCTCTGGATAAGAGCGTCTGCTAAGGACTACTAAAATGAAGCCAAACAGCAGCCTCTTGAACTCTCACAGACCCTCTTTGGCGTGTGGACATTTGTTTTTCCTATCATTACAAGGAGACAACTGAAGCAGGGAAAAGCATTTTTGAATACCTCACGCCAGTGTTTCTAAAACAACGGTGTTAATGACCACATTGGCAGCTCAGCATGTCTGATGGTTGATGATGATGCTTGTTGTGGAACTAATTTGTAGTTTTCTTTGAGTGGTAAGCCAACCGCCTGCTAGGACTCTACTTTTTCAAAATGATAAACATGTGTTTATTCTATTTATACCATCTAATGCAGGGCTTCCAGAACCTGCAGGGCCTCCAGTACTCAAGGAGTGGTTCTTCACAACACAGAAATGCCAACTAGCTGACTTTTCAATGTGTTGCAGTTAAAATCACAAAGTGGTGTTGGACAAGGTGTGTCTGGTACAACACAGTCACTAAATATAGAGACCACTTCCACCACATTAGTTTGTAGCAGTACAAAATGGGTCCAGATACCCAAACAAATGTGGTCTATTTAAATTCATATATATATATATATATATATATATATATATATATATATATATATATATATATACATACATATATATATACGCAGTACGTACACAGGAAAGTCGTCAGACCCCTTGACTTTTTCCACATTTTGTTACGTTACGTTACAGCCTTATTCTAAAATTGATTTTTTTCTTTATCCCTCAATCTACACACAATACCCCATAATGACATCACAATACCCCATAATGACATCACAATACCCCATAATGACAAATCAAGTTTTTAGAACATTTTGCAAATGTTTTAAAAATACAAAAAATGTAACTATCACATTTACATAAGTGTTCAGACCCTATAATCAGTAATTTGTTGAAGCACCTTTGGCAGCGACTACAGCCTTGAGTGTTCTTAGGTATGAACCGATAAGCTTGGTACACCTAGACATTATTTGGGAGTTTCTCACATTCTTCGCTGCAGATCCTTTCAAGTTCTGTCAGGTGGGAAGGTTGGCCACTCAAGGACATTAAGAGACTTGTCCCAAAGCCACTTCTGCGTTTTCTTGGCTGTGTGCTTAATGTCTTTATCCTGTTGGAAGGTAAACCTTTGCCTTTGCCCCAGTCTGAGGTCTTGAGTGCTCTGGAGCAGGTTTTCATTAAGGATCTCTCTGTACTTTGCTTCGTTCAACTTCGGCTCGATCCTGACTAGTTTCGAGTCCGCTGAAAAACATCCCCACAGCATGATGCAACCACCACTATTTTTTAATTTTTTATTTCACCTCTATTTAACCAGGTTGGCTAGTTGAGACCAAGTTCTCATTTACAACTGCGACCTGGCCAAGATAAAGCAAAGCAGTTTGACACATACAACAACACAGAGTTACTCATGGAATAAACAAACATACAGTCAATAATACAGTAGAAAAAAGTATATATACAGTGTGTGCAAATGAGATAAGATGAGGTAAGGCAATAAATAGGCCATAGTGGCAAAGTAATTACAATATAGCAATTAAACACTGGAGTGATAGATGTGCAGAAGATGAATGTGCAAGTAGAGATACTGGGGTGCAAAGGAGCAAAATAAATAAATAAATACAGTATGGGGATGAGGTAGTTGGATGGGCTATTTACAGATGGGCTATGTACAGGTGCAGTGATCTGTGAGCTGCTCTGACAGCTGGTGCTTAAAGTTAGTGAGGGAGATATGTCTCCAGCTTCAGTAATTTTTGCAGTTCATCCAGTCATTGGCAGCAAAGAACTGGAAGGAAAGGCGGCCAAAGGAAGAATTGGCTTTGGGGGTGACCAGTGAGATATACCTGCTGGAGCGTGTGCTACGAGTGGGTGCTGCTATGGTGACCAGTGAGCTGAGATAAGGCGGCGCTTCACCTAGCAAAGACTTGTAGATGACCTTGAGCCAGTGGGTTTGTCGACGAGTATGAAGCGAGGGCCAGCCAACGAGAGAGTACAGGTCGCAGTGGTGGGTAGTAGCTGGGGCTTTGGTGACAAAACGGATGGCACTGTGATAGACTGCATCGAATTTGTTGAGTAGAGTTTTGGAGGCTATTTGGTAAATTACATCGCCGAAGTCGAGGATCGGTAGGATAGTCGGTTATTCGAGGGTATATTTGACAGCATGAGTGAAGAATGCTTTGTTGCGAAATTGGAAGCCGATTCTAGATTTAATGTTGGATTGGAGATGCTTAATGTGAGTCTGGAAGGAGAGTTTACAGTCTAACCAGACACCTAGGTATTTGTGGTTGTCCACATATTCTAAGTCAGAAATGTCCTGAGTAGTGATGCTGGATGGGTGGGCAGGTGCGGGCAGCGATCAGTTGAAGAGCATGCATTTAGTTTTACTTGCATTTAAGAGCAGTTGGAGGCCACAGAAGGAGAGTTGTATGGCATTGAAGCTCGTCTAGAGGTTTGTTAGCACTGTCCAAGAAGGGCCAGAAGTATACAGAATGGTGCCGTCTGCGGAGAGGTGGATCAGAGAATCACCAGCACCAAGAGCGACATCATTGATGTATACAGAGAAGAGAGTCGACCCGAGAATTGAACCCTGTGGCAGCCCCATAGAGACTAGCAGAGGTCCGGACAACAGGCCCCCGATTTTACATACTGAACTCTATCAGAGAAGTAGTTGGTGAACCAGACGAGGCAGTCATTTGAGAAACCAAGGCTGTTGAGTCTGCCGATAAGAATGTGGTGATTGACAGATTCGAAAGCCTTTGCCAGGTCGATGAATACGGCTGCAAAGTATTGTCATAGTAAGACAGAACTCTGCAGGCTGTCTCTGCAGTAGATTGCAACTCCGCCCCCTTTAGCAGTTCTATCTTGTCAGAAAATGTTATACTTAGGGATGGAAATGTCAGGGTTTTTGGTGGTCTTCCTAAGCCAGGATTTAGACACGGCTAGGACATCCGGGTTGGCAGAGTTTGCTAAAGCAGTGAATAAAACAAACTTAGGGAGGAGGCTTCTAATGTTAACATGCACGTGTAGCACACAGTGCTGTACAGAAACCCATTCTAAAACCCCAAACCGCAGATAGAAGAAGCACGGTGGATTGGAAAGACTCCCTACACCTGGATTCACCTGGTCAGTCTGTCATGGAAAGAACTTAATGTTTTGTACACTCTGTGTATATAATGTCAAACTACAGGTTGTCTGCTTTGATAGCCTCGGTACCAAGGTGAGTGCCTTTATACAAACACAAGGGGAAGAAGGAAGTTGAAGACTAATAGTTTGCTATTCATTACTGGCAGCAGATGAGAGGGTATAGGGGGTCTGAAGGAAGTAGCTCCAGCTTTTAATTTCCTGAAGGGAGTACGCCCAGCTACAGCCCAGATACTCCCCTACAACCTCTGCTTAGAGAATGGCCTGTAAAGCCTGTAATTCTCTCAGCCATGGTCCTATAGCCCTATAGCCTTAACCTGGACTGAGTTAAAGAGGGTTTGGGCCACACCACACCAAGACGCCATACCAATACAATGTAGTATGCTTCATACTGAATCATGAGCAGTGGAGATGTTTGGTTATATTTAAAGAAATTCAGGATTTAAAGGCTTTGCAAAAATGTAACATATTGGATTGTAGATGTAGTAATTGAGTATTTGGCTAAGGGAACAATATCACAGTAAAGCTTTTCTGCTCTTTTGCACACCAGTATCTCTACCTGCACATGACCATTTGATCATTTATCACTCTAGTGTTAATCTGCTAAATTGTAATTATTCGCCTACCTCCTCATGCCTTTTGCACACAATGTATATAGACTCTTTTTTTTTTCTACTGTGTTATTGACTTGTTAATTGTTTACTCCATGTGTAACTCTGTGTTGTCTGTTCACACTGCTATACTTTATCTTGGCCAGGTCGCAGTTGTAAATGAGTACTTGTTCTCAACAAGCCTACCTGGTTAAATAAAGGTGAAATAAAAAATAAATTAATAAAAAAAGGAGACATGGGCCACACGTGAACTACTGCTAGGTAGATCAAACCGTCTGTCTCTGTGATACTGCCTGAGCTGATCCAGAGTCAGTAACGCCACTACTAGGTAGATCAAACCGTCTGTCTCTGTGATACTGCCTGAGCTGATCCAGAGTCAGTAACGCCACTGCTAGGTAGATCAAACCGTCTGTCTCTGTGATACTGCCTGAGCTGATCCAGAGTCAGTAACGCCACTGCTAGGTAGATCAAACCGTCTGTCTCTGTGATACTGCCTGAGCTGATCCAGAGTCAGTAACGCCACTACTAGGTAGATCAAACCGTCTGTCTCTGTGATACTGCCTGAGCTGATCCAGAGTCAGTAACGCCACTACGAGGTTGATCAAACCGTCTGTCTCTGTGATACTGCCTGAGCTGATCCAGAGTCAGTAACGCCACTACGAGGTAGATCAAACCGTCTGTCTCTGTGATACTGCCTGAGCTGATCCAGAGTCAGTAACGCCACTACGAGGTAGTTCAAACCGTTTGTCTCTGTGATACTGCCTGAGCTGATCCAGAGTCAGTAACGCCACTACGAGGTAGATCAAACCGTCTGTCTCTGTGATACTGCCTGAGCTGATCCAGAGTCAGTAACGCCACTACGAGGTAGATCAAACCGTCTGCATCTGTGATACTTCCTGAGCTGATCCAGAGTCAGTAACGCCACAACGAGGTTGATCAAACCGTCTGTCTCTGTGATACTGCCTGAGCTGATCCAGAGTCAGTAACGCCACTACGAGGTAGATCAAACCGTCTGTCTCTGTGATACTGCCTGAGCTGATCCAGAGTCAGTAACGCCACTGCTAGGTAGATCAAACCGTCTGTATCTGTGATACTGCCTGAGCTGATCCAGAGTCAGTAACGCCACTACTAGGTAGATCAAACCGTCTGTCTCTATGATACTGCCTGAGCTGATCCAGAGTCAGTAACGCCACTATGAGGTTGATCAAACCGTCTCTCTCTGTGATACTGCCTGAGCTGATCCAGAGTCAGTAATGCCACTATGAGGTAGATCAAACCGTCTGTCTCTGTGATACTGCCTGAGCTGATCCAGAGTCAGTAACGCCACTACGAGGTAGATCAAACCGTCTGTCTCTGTGATACTGCCTGAGCTGATCCAGAGTCAGTAACGCCACTACGAGGTAGTTCAAACCGTTTGTCTCTGTGATACTGCCTGAGCTGATCCAGAGTCAGTAACGCCACTACGAGGTAGATCAAACCGTCTGCATCTGTGATACTTCCTGAGCTGATCCAGAGTCAGTAACGCCACTACGAGGTTGATCAAACCGTCTGTCTCTGTGATACTGCCTGAGCTGATCCAGAGTCAGTAACGCCACTACGAGGTAGATCAAACCGTCTGTCTCTGTGATACTGCCTGAGCTGATCCAGAGTCAGTAACGCCACTACGAGGTAGTTCAAACCGTTTGTCTCTGTGATACTGCCTGAGCTGATCCAGAGTCAGTAACGCCACTACGAGGTAGATCAAACCGTCTGTCTCTGTGATACTGCCTGAGCTGATCCAGAGTCAGTAACGCCACTACGAGGTAGATCAAACCGTCTGTCTCTGTGATACTGCCTGAGCTGATCCAGAGTCAGTAACGCCACTACGAGGTAGATCAAACCGTCTGCATCTGTGATACTTCCTGAGCTGATCCAGAGTCAGTAACGCCACTACGAGGTAGATCAAACCGTCTGCATCTGTGATACTTCCTGAGCTGATCCAGAGTCAGTAACGCCACAACGAGGTTGATCAAACCGTCTGTCTCTGTGATACTGCCTGAGCTGATCCAGAGTCAGTAACGCCACTCCGAGGTAGATCAAACCATCTGTCTCTGTGATACTGCCTGAGCTGATCCAGAGTCAGTAACGCCACTGCTAGGTAGATCAAACCGTCTGTATCTGTGATACTGCCTGAGCTGATCCAGAGTCAGTAACGCCACTACTAGGTAGATCAAACCGTCTGTCTCTATGATACTGCCTGAGCTGATCCAGAGTCAGTAACGCCACTATGAGGTTGATCAAACCGTCTCTCTCTGTGATACTGCCTGAGCTGATCCAGAGTCAGTAATGCCACTATGAGGTAGATCAAACCGTCTGTCTCTGTGATACTGCCTGAGCTGATCCAGAGTCAGTAACGCCACTACGAGGTAGATCAAACCGTCTGTCTCTGTGATACTGCCTGAGCTGATCCAGAGTCAGTAACGCCACTACGAGGTAGTTCAAACCGTTTGTCTCTGTGATACTGCCTGAGCTGATCCAGAGTCAGTAACGCCACTACGAGGTAGATCAAACCGTCTGCATCTGTGATACTTCCTGAGCTGATCCAGAGTCAGTAACGCCACAACGAGGTTGATCAAACCGTCTGTCTCTGTGATACTGCCTGAGCTGATCCAGAGTCAGTAACGCCACTACGAGGTAGATCAAACCGTCTGTCTCTGTGATACTGCCTGAGCTGATCCAGAGTCAGTAACGCCACTGCTAGGTAGATCAAACCGTCTGTATCTGTGATACTGCCTGAGCTGATCCAGAGTCAGTAACGCCACTACTAGGTAGATCAAACCGTCTGTCTCTATGATACTGCCTGAGCTGATCCAGAGTCAGTAACGCCACTATGAGGTTGATCAAACCGTCTCTCTCTGTGATACTGCCTGAGCTGATCCAGAGTCAGTAATGCCACTATGAGGTAGATCAAACCGTCTGTCTCTGTGATACTGCCTGAGCTGATCCAGAGTCAGTAACGCCACTACGAGGTAGATCAAACCGTCTGTCTCTGTGATACTGCCTGAGCTGATCCAGAGTCAGTAACGCCACTACGAGGTAGATCAAACCGTCTGTCTCTGTGATACTGCCTGAGCTGATCCAGAGTCAGTAACGCCACTACGAGGTAGATCAAACCGTCTGTCTCTGTGATACTGCCTGAGCTGATCCAGAGTCAGTAACGCCACTACGAGGTAGATCAAACCGTCTGTCTCTGTGATACTGCCTGAGCTGATCCAGAGTCAGTAACGCCACTACGAGGTAGATCAAACCGTCTGTCTCTGTGATACTGCCTGAGCTGATCCAGAGTCAGTAACGCCACTACGAGGTAGATCAAACCGTCTGCATCTGTGATACTGCCTGAGCTGATCTTGAACACACTCGTGCCCCCAGTGAAGGAAATCGGCATCCGAGCTATGCTGCTCTGTGGTTTGCCACCATAACCACCACCCACAGTCCACAGGTACATGTTAAATATTAGAAACCTCTGTAATGTAGAGATCTCCATGCTAGGCCGGAGTCTCCTATGAGTCTCCTATGCTTTTCCTATGAGTTTCAGTCCCCTATGAATTTCCTATGAGTCTCCTATGAGTTTCAGTTTCCTTTGCGTCTCCTATGAGTTTCAGTTTCCTATGAGTCTCCTATGAGCTCAGTTTCCTATGAGTCTCCTATGAGCTCAGTTTCCTATGAGTCTCCTATGAGTTTCAGTTTCCTATGAGTCTCCTGTGAGTCTCTTGAGTCTCCTATGAGTCTCCTATCAGTTTCCTATTCCTATGGCCTGTTGCGTGAGAAGTGGCAATATCGCACTGAGACAAGACTGGATCTACTAATTGAGGAGAAAAACAGGTCATTTGTTTCAAAATGTATAAATAAAATAAAATATATATAATTCCTCTGATCTTTCACAAAACCATGCAGAGACTAAAGATGACAGGGAACAGGACGTACAGGAAGTGAAGCTAGCAGGAAGTCCAGACAGGGGGGCTCGATCCTCCACTTCCTGCATCATGGCTGACCGATGTGGACCAGACCAGGGCCAGACCAGAGCCCGGCAAGGCTCAACCTGCCTTAGCCTTCCAGCATGGAGGGAGTCCCAGGGCCTGTGCCATGCTAAGCCAGTCTGTCTGTCTGAGCTGAGAGGTGGATTGGCAGAGTTTCCCCTATGCAGAGACTGAGTGCGAGGTGCCAATCTGTCAGTGCCAACCGCAGGAAAGACACACACAGCTGAAATATGCTTTGAAGACATTTCACAACCCACAACAGTACAGTTAGTCGGGTATTGCCAGATTACTGAGATATAAAGTCTCTAAACAGCTCACATTTAAAGGTCTCTTGGACTTTTTATTCAGAATACCACAGTGTTACAGAAGTCAAGGTGGTGAAACTCAATGCCAACCTGGTTATGGGGCCAGAACGTTAGCTTTCTGAATTCCCCTACTGCTGTGAGTAACCCACGTTATCCACTCTCCCAGGCATGGAGCTACTTTAGCAGGAAGTAGACTCCTCACGTTACATGGGACAATGGCTTTGCTTTACTGGCCAACACACCTGGGACACAGGCAGAGTGGTTAACAGGAATTCCTTATCAAAGGACATTTGATTTCAATACTGGCCCCAGAGCCATACAAAACATACTTTACGTATTTCTGAGTACCTGAGAATCAGATTACCTGGCCTCCACAATCACCTGACCTCAACCCAATTGAGATGGTTTGGGATGAGTTGGACTGCAGAGTGAAGGAAAAGCAGCCAACAATTGCTCAGCCTTTGTTGGCTGCTTGTGGGAACTCCTTCAAGACCGTTGGAAAAGCATTCCAGGTGAAGCTGGTTGAGAGAGTGTGCAAAGCTGTCATCAAGGCAAAGGGGGGCTACTTTGAAGAATATAAAATATAACACTTTTTTGGTTACTGCATGATTCCACATGTGTTATTTCATAGTTCTGATGTCTTCACTATTATTCTAGTAGAAAATAGTCCAAAATAAATAAAAATCCTTGAATGAGTAGGTGTGTCCAAACTTTTGACTGGTACTTTATGATACCTACTAATGGTCTAGTTACTGTGTAGATAGAAACAAAAGTAAGGAGGTTGGTCGGGGGAGGATGGGTGGGCGTAATTCGCTTCAGTTGCGTGTTCGAGTCGCGTTGGGGACAACTGTAGCAATTTAGCTAACCCTTGTTCTAAACTTAACCCAATTCACCTAACCTGCTATGTACATTTATCTAAACTTTGCCGTTAGTTCCCCTATCTGCCAATGTAAATTCTACCCATAATTCTCCTTCGCTGTTATGATGCAACAAGCAACCTGGTCTCAGAGAAAGACGTATAATACTATAAGTCCTCTAAGATGCCTAAGTTACATCATTCAGTTTGTATGCTATTGTGCGAATGTGGATGGCGTACGATACTTTCCTTCTCATAATTTGTCTGATATTGTATGACTGCTATTCCATTCATAATGTAACCTAACATAACATAATATAGCATACTAAAGGCAGTTTTGAGACTTACGTACAGAATTATATGCATTGCCCCGAGACCATGTTGATGCATTTTAACATGTTCTTGAAGAATAAATACAAGTGTCATTCTATTGGGCAATACTAAAGTCAATCCAATACTTCATTGGACAGGAATGGATGGGTATAGCCATAGTAAAAAACAAATCCTACAAAGTTTGAATCACTCTCCACAAAAACATTCTCTCTCTTCTCTGCCCTGTGGGCTAGAAACAGAAACATTGAAAGCAAGGCGCAGGGACCGATGAGAAACGTGAGGGTGTGGTGTTGGGTTCCCTCCAGACCCCATTCTGTGTCCTCACTCGGTGACGCGAGACAAAAGCCCCCACAGAAACCAAAGCCTGAGGTAGCACTGCTCTGCTGCTGAGACTCAGAGAGGAGAAGAATGGGCTCCTTTCTCTGTCCAGCCAGCCAGGCTGGACTAACTGTACAGTACACCTCAGAGAGGCACTCAGAGGAGAGGGGAGATGGGTTACCCAGATAATGGACATGTACAGGGACCTCTTCAGGATCTCTTCTGGCAGCCAGAACGAGAGAGAGAGAGAGAGAGAGAGAGAGAGAGCGAAACTGTCCTGGCCGTTGTCTAACTCTTTTGTCTGTTTGGGTACTTTCCGGGCACCGAGAGGCAGGAGAGAGTGCGAGCCACAGTGGCATTCCAGTTTCATCTGACACCATGGCTTTTGTTGGAAACTTCAGTCCACCGGAGTGACTGTTATTGGGTTTGGTTTTCAGTGTGGGGGTAGCTAGCTATGAGGTCTGACACAAATACTTTGAGGGGATGTAACTAACCATTGCCAATTCACCCAAAAGTTTCTGTGTCCACACTCTGTCCTCACAGACAATGCCAGTGGAGGAGTATTCAGAGAAAATGGGCACAACCATTGTTCCCACAGCAGAACATCATGAGCCGCAATGTCCTTTATGTCAAAGCCTACATATATTACAAAGCTGTCAAAACAAAACGCATAGTCACTCTACATAAGCTACAGTACACAACAAATTATTCAGTTTTGATTGACAAGAGCCTCAGTCTCAGTTGGAAAAATGACAAAGAAAAAACAACCTAAGGAGACATTAGCTTCGCCCTCTCAGCCAATCCTTTTTATGTGACCTTTATTTAACCAGGCAAGTCAGTTAAGAACAAATTCTTATTTTCAATGACGGCCTATCAGGGAACAGTGGGTTAACTGCCTGTTCAGGGGCAGAACGACAGATTTGTACCTTGTCAGCTCAGGGATTCAACCTTTGAACCTTTCGGTTATTAGTCCAACACTCTAACCACTAGGATACCTACCGCCCCAGAGCCAATCCTTAGGACTCATAACACAGTTACATAACAGAGGACTTGAGTGAGAGTTAAAAGGAATGCCTGTTTATCTTCTGTAGTTATCTCCTGTAGTTACCTCCTGTAGTTATCCTGGAAGCAAAACAGGATCTCCTGGACAAATCAAATCAAATCAAATTTATTTATATAGCCCTTCGTACATCAGCTGATATCTCAAAGTGCTGTACAGAAACCCAGCCTAAAACCCCAAACAGCAAGCAATGCAGGTGTAGAAGCACGGTCTCCAGGCTGGACGGCTAAGGCAGGTTGGGCCTGGCCGGGCTCTGGTCTTGCCCTGGTCTAGTCTGCATCGGTCAGCCATGATGCAGGAAGTGGAGGGCCCCTGTATGTTTTCACTCCAACCCCAGTTGTAACTAACCTGGTTCAGTTTATCAACCAGCTAATTATTAGAAGCAGGTGTGCTAGATTAGGGTTGGAGTGAGAACCTACAGGACGGTAGCTCTCCAGGACCAGGGTTGGAGAGAGAACCTACAGGATGGTAGCTCTCCAGGAACAGGGTTGGAGAGAGAACCTACAGGATGGTAGCTCTCTAGGAACAGGGTTGAGAGAGAACCTACAGGACGGTAGCTCTCCAGGAACAGGGTTGGAGAGAGAACCTACAGGATGGTAGCTCTCCAGGAACAGGGTTGGAGAGAGAACCTACAGGACGGTAGCTCTCCAGGAACAGGGTTGAGAGAGAACCTACAGGACGGTAGCTCTCCAGGAACAGGGTTGGAGAGAGAACCTACAGGACGGTAGCTCTCCAGGAACGGTTGCTCTCCAGCCCTGATCTAAATTATGACAGGTAGAGGTGCAGAACAGTAAGATTGAATCTCAGACTTTACCGTGATTTCATATTCAGAGAAAGTGACGCATGGATGTTTGGAAGTAACTGCTGTTGTAAATTAGTCACAGATACCAAATCCTGCCAAAATCCTGTCCAGAGAATCTACAATTAAAACCCCTGCATGTTTAACCCTTGAATCGTGTTCATGTTTTTGTTATTCACCCAATGTTCTGATGGACCCACAACAATACAGCCATAGCAGTTTACGTAAAAATACTTAATACCTAGATGTTAACTTATATCAATTACAAGAAATATAGACAGCATACATGGTTAGTTGCCATTTACCTCTGCTAGATTACATTCATCAATAAAAGCGCTATTTGTTTTTTTCTGGTTTTTGATGTTCCTGGCCACAGATTCTCCAAACCCTATGCAGCGTACTCATTGGGTACCACATTTTTGCCTTTCTTTGGCACGTATGACACTAGGGACGTGTCGGCAGTGAACACAAACTTAGAGGAATTGATAGGCCTGTTCCGTGTATTCAACAGCTGGGGAGGAAGCTCTGGCTTGTTTTTTCATACTGTTCCTACCATCATCAGCTTCCTCTTGAGGAGCTCCTGTCCCAGCTTGTGCAAAGTAAAAAGTTATTACATGTGATGTTGTGGTCACGCAGTCCCTGTGTCAGGTCCAGGACAACCTGCATCCCTTGGTTCTTCTAAGGGGCTCCTCCATCTGGCTTACCCATATACACTTGCAAGTTCCACGTATATGATGAAGCAGCATCACAGTCCACCCACGTCTCACACTGAGCTGATTTTAGCTAGCGTGTCTCTCTGCCCGCCAAGTTGCTCTGGTGTCTCGGTTAATTCTGGAAATAATGTGGAAGTTTTCCAGAGACATTGTTACACGGAAAAGTTATCTGCCAGTTTCTGCATCCTGGCTGGCTGAGGGTCTATCTCAACCTCTCCTTCCAACTCACTGTCAGACTCCGAATTGACAGAGACATGATCCTCATGTTTGGAAAATTCTTGATCTTCCAAGGTGGAAGACGTTCGTTCCACACTAGCTTTTTCTAAGGCCCTCTGTGCAGAGATTATTTTTGCCAAACTGATTGATTGTGGTAAGGAGCCACACATGCAAAGCTATTTTTTTGTTGTGTCCCTTTCCAATTTGCACCTGGCTGGGGTAGAGTGTTGGAAAATTCAGAATTGTTTACAATGTATTAAAATGATGTATCGAAATAATGTATTGTAATAACATTGTGCAGGTTCCTACAAGACATTGTGTAGTTCCACACACTACAAAGGGTAAAGAGTGCAAGAAAAGCGAGGGACGGACGGACAGACAGACAGACAGACAGACAGACAGGCAGGCAGGCAGGCAGGCAGGCAGGCAGGCAGGCAGGCAGGCAGGCAGGCAGGCAGGCAGGTAGGTAGGTAGGTGCTATGTTGAAACAGTAGGCCCAGGGAGGAGGAAGACAGAGTGAAGGCACACAGTAAGTTAAATGTTCCTTGTTTTCACCAACACACACACTTTTCCACACTTCTATTATCCTTTGGTCCAGTGGACCAGAACACCACATATGTAATATAAATATGTTATTTTACATGTTCTTCACAGAAGAATGAGTCAATTTGCACCTCAGGTTGAAATATTATTTGTATCCTTTTTTTATTTGAGTAAACATTGAAAAGAAACAGACCCAAACACCACACAATGGTTCTTAGACAACAAGTCCTTAGACAACAATATCTACCAAGATAACACATTTCCTTATTTTAAGATGGTAATAAACTAGATGGTAATAAACTAGATCATTTAGCCAATATTTGAATCTGGCCTTTACTGTTATAGCCCTTAGAAATGCATTGAATAACACAAGTGTACATGGCAAAAGAGACAGTCAAAAACGGTCTCATAAAGAAAGAAGGTTTTGATGTCTCTGTCCTATATTTGGAGATATATATCGTAGAGCAGTAGAATCAACACCTTTTGTGCTTGTGAGAGTCTCCCCTTCTTCAATATTGGTGACATATTAGTTTGTAGCACCAACGGTTCAGTCTTGACAGTCGGTTTTGTGTGGAAGACCTCTTAGAAATGAGAATTTCCCGAGACAGAGAGTTTAGCACTTGTGGATGTCGTGGAGCCAAACAACCGACACTGTCGTATTAGTGAGTGTCTATTCTTTCAATGGTGATGACTCAATAGTTTGTAGCTCACACGGTTTCGGGGTTTTACAGACGATTTCATGATAATTTTCTTGTTCGGGCTTTCACAATCCCCACCTAATGGAATAGGGGTAGAACTTTATATCAGCGGGAAAGATTGAGCTGCAGCCCACTACAAAAAAAGTGTTGTCTCTAGCACTGACGCAGATATTCACAATGACGTTACCGTGTGACGTTACCGTGTGACGCACCGGTGCTTCAATT
Organism: Oncorhynchus tshawytscha; assembly: GCF_018296145.1. NCBI lineage: Eukaryota > Metazoa > Chordata > Actinopteri > Salmoniformes > Salmonidae > Oncorhynchus > Oncorhynchus tshawytscha. The sequence continues at coordinate 8,988,614 of NC_056433.1, read as the reverse complement.
AAATCGAGGGTTTTAATGTTTACCTTGTTGTGTACTGAACATTGTGGTTATTTTGGGATGTTTGGCTCTTCCTATGGTACATCCATTTACATAGGGCTTGTTTCCGTGTGTGTGTGTGTGTGTGTATGTTTGTGTGTGTGCTTGTGTGTGTGTGTGCTTGCGTGTGTGCATAATTATGTCTGTGTGTGTCGTTGCCATTTCGCTGTGGTCTGTCACAGACGCTATCAGCCCTACACACACACACACACACACACACACACACACACACACACACACACACACACACACACACACACACACACCGTCGTGCAAAACATTCAGACAGGTGGCTGATTTAACATTACAACGCCCTCATCTTTCAAGTCCCTTAAACAGCTCAGTAGCAGTACAAACACGAGGCTTTCCCAATGCGATAAAACTATGTTTTCTTGCATATTTCCTAAAGCTAGTGATTACTGAGTTAATCACATACATTCCTGTGAGTTCTTAGAGGCTACTGCCATGTCAGAGAGAATTCTCCAACAGTGGGGTCCTTGTTCTAGGGGCTTTAGCCGGCCTTATGCCTGTTCAAAAATATGTTTTTGTATCTTTTAGGAAAAATCCAACTGGATCATTTATAGAAGAGTTTATAGAAGAAACAGAGAAGTAGACAGAAAATATTATGCAGGGACTACTTCCTGTCATGACAAGATATTATATGTTTATATGTTAATAATATTATTTTAAAGAGATTAAAGTTCAAAGATTCCAGTCCTTTGTAGACTTGTTTTTGACTAATTTAAAATAAAGGCAGTTGAAAATAAAGGGGAGTTTTTGATTTTGGAGGGTCTGGAGTCTCAGTCTACATAGTTATGACTGCATGTCATCCCAAGCATTGTTAACCACCAAAGCCCAAATTACTGTGAGGGAGGGAGCATCATTGTGGGGGAGGGAGCATCACTGTGAGGGAAGGAGAATCACTGTGAAGGAAGAAGAATCACTGTGAGGGTGGGAGAATCACTGTTGGGGAGGGAGAATCACTGTGAGGGAGGGAGAATCACTGTGAAGGAGGGAGAATCACTGTGGGGGAGGAAGCATCACTGTGGGGGAAGGAGCATCACTGTGGGGGAGGAAGCATCACTGTGAGGGAGGAAGCATCACTGTGAGGGAGAGTCACTGTGTGTGTAGCCCCACCTGCGAACTTCAAATCCAGTGTCTCCCCTCAGGTCTAATCTCTCGTGGGCAGATGAAACGACGAGAACGGCGGTTTTCATTGTGAATTATTTGGGGTATTATTGTGGGGGAGCATCACTATGAGGGAGGGAGCATCACTGTGAGGGAGGGAACATCACTGTGAGGGAGGGAACATCACTGTGAGGGAGGGAGCATCACTATGAGGGAGGGAACATCACTGTGAGGGAGGGAACATCACTGTGAGGGAGGGAACATCACTGTGAGGGAGGGAGCTACCTAAGTATGGTTCTCAATCAGAGACAGGTGGGAAAAGGCCTACCTAAGTATGGTTCTCAATCAGAAACAGGTGGGAAAAGGCCTACCTAAGTATGGTTCTCAATCAGAGACAACGATAGACAGCTGTCCCTGATTGAGAATCCTACCCGGGCAAAACATAGAAATACAAATAATAGAATATAGAACACTACCCACCCCAACTCACACCCTGACCAAACCAAAATAGAGACATAAACAGGATCTCTAAGGTCAGGGTGTGTAACCTAAACCTATAGGGGAGGGTCTGGGTGGGAATCTATCCGCGGTGGCGGCTCAAGGGTGCGGGACGCAGGCCCCGCTCCACCACTGGCTCACCCCACTTTGGTGGCTGCTCTGGTGCGGTATCTTGTAATAAATAATGTGGAAATTGAGCAAGTTGAGGTGACTAAACTGCTTGGGGTAACTCTGGATTGTAAACTGTCATGGTCAAAACATATTGATACAACAGTAGCTAAAATGGGGAGAAGTCTGTCCATAATAAAGCTCTGCTCTGCCTTCTTAACAACACTATCAACACGGCAGGTCCTACAGACCCTAGTTTCTACCTTCATAACAGCACTATCAACAAGGCAGGTCCTACAGGTCCTAGTTTCTACCTTCATAACAGCACTATCAACAAGGCAGGTCCTACAGGTCCTAGTTTCTACCTTCATAACAGCACTATCAACACGGCAGGTCCTACAGGCCCTAGTTTCTACCTTCATAATAGCACTATCAACAAGGCAGGTCCTACAGGCCCCTAGTTTCTACCTTCTTAACAGCACTATCAACAAGGCAGGTCCTACAGGCCCTAGTTTCTACCTTCTTAACAACACTGTCAACAAGGCAGGTCCTACAGGCCCTAGTTTCTACCTTCTTAACAACACTATCGACAAGGCAGGTCCTACAGGCCCTAGTTTCTACCTTCTTAACAACACTGTCAACAAGGCAGGTCCTACTGGCCCTAGTTTCTACCTTCTAACAACACTGTCAACAAGGCAGGTCCTACAGGCCCTAGTTTCTACCTTCATAACAACACTGTCAACAAGGCAGGTCCTACAGGCCCTAGTTTCTACCTTCTTAACAACACTATCGACAAGGCAGGTCCTACAGGCCCTAGTTTCTACCTTCTTAACAACACTGTCAACAAGGCAGGTCCTACTGGCCCTAGTTTCTACCTTCTAACAACACTGTCAACAAGGCAGGTCCTACAGGCCCTAGTTTCTACCTTCTTAACAACACTATCAACAAGGCAGGTCCTACAGGCCCTAGTTTTGTCTCACCTGGACTACTGTTCAGTCGTGTGGTCAGGTGCCACAAAACAGGATTTAGGAAAATGGCAATTGGCTCAGAACAGGGCAGCACGGCTGGCCCTTGGATGTATACAGAGAGCTAACATTAATGACATGCATGTCCATCTCTCATGGCTCAAAGTGGACAAGAGATTGACTTCATCACTATTTGTTTTTGTAAGAAGCGTTGACAAGCTGAATGCACCGAGGAGTCTGCTTAAATTACTAGCACACAGCTAAATGGCACACACCCTATCCCATATCATGCACCCTATCCCATACCATGCACCCTATCCCATATCATGCACCCTATCCCATATCACACACCCTATCCCATATCACACACCCTATCACATATCATGCACCCTATCACATATCATGCACCCTATCATATCACACACCCTATCACATATCATGCCCTATCCATATCATGCACCCTATCCCATATCATGCACCCTATCCCTATCATCCACCCTATCCTTTATCACGCACCCTATCCCTTATCACGCACCCTATCCCCTATCACACACCCTATCCATATCATGCACCCTATCCCATATCACGCACCCTATGCCTATCATCCACCCTATCTCCTATCATGCAATACTTGCCACCCTATCCCATATCATGCACGCTATCTCCTATCATGCACTACTTCCCACCCTATCCCCTATCACACACCCTGTCCCATATCATGCACCCTATCCCCTATCATCCACCCAATCTCCTATCATGCACTACTTTCCACCCTATCCCATATCATGCACCCAATCCCATATCATGCACCCTATCTCCTATCATGCACTACTTTCCACCCTATCCCCTATCACACACCCTATCCCAAATCACATACCCTATCCCATATCATGCACCCTATCCCATATCACGCACCCCATCCCATATCATGTACCATATCCCATATCATGCACCCTATCCCGTATCATGCACCCTATCCCATAACATGCACCCTATCCCATATCACACACCCTATCCCCTATCATCCACCCTATCTCCTATCATGCAATACTTTCCACCCTATCCCATATCATGCACGCTATCTCCTATCATGCACTACTTCCCGCACTATCCCCTATTATGCACCCTATCTCCTATCATGCACTACTTTCCACCCTATCCCCTATCATGCACCCTATCTCCTATCATGCACTACTTTCCACCCTATCCCATATCACGCACCCTATCCCATATCATGCAACTTATCCTCATCATGCACCCTATCTCCTATCATCCACCCTATCTTCTATCATGCACTATTTTCCACCGTATCCATATCATGCACCCTATCCCATATCATGCACCCTACCCCATATCATGCACCCTATCTCCTATCATGCACTACTTTCCACCCTATCCCCTATCATGCACCCTATCTCCTATAATGCACTACTTTCCACCCTATCCCTATCATCCACGCTATCTCCTATCATGCACTACTTTCCACCCTATCACATATCATGCACCCTATCCCATATCACGCACCCTATCCCATATCACGCACCCTATCCCATATCACGCACCCTATCCCATATCACGCACCCTATCCCATATCACGCACCCTATCCCATATCATCCACCCTATCTTCTATCATGCACTATTTTCCACCGTGCCCCATATCATGCACCCTATCCCATATCATGCACCCTACCCCATATCATGCACCCTATCTCCTATCATGCACTACTTTCCACCCTATCCCCTATCATGCACCCTATCTCCTATAATGCACTACTTTCCACCCTATCCCCTATCATCCACGCTATCTCCTATCATGCACTACTTTCCACCCTATCACATATCATGCACCCTATCCCATATCACGCACCCTATCCCATATCACGCACCCTATCCCATATCACGCACCCTATCCCATATCACGCACCCTATCCCATATCATGCACCCTATCTCCTATCATGCACTACTTTCCACCCTATCCCTATCATGCACCCTGTCCCATATCATGCACCCTATCCCTATCATCCACCCTATCTCCTATCATGCACTACTTTCCACCCTATCCCCTATCATCCACCCTATCTCCTATCATGCACTACTTTCCACCCTATCCCCTATCACGCACCCTATCCCTATCATGCACCCTATCCCATACCACGCACCCTATCCCATATCATGCACCCTATCCCTATCATCCACCCTATCTCCTATCATGCACTACTTTCCACCCTATCCCCTATCATCCACCCTATCTCCTATCATGCACACTATCCCATATCACGCACCCTATCCCATATCACGCACCCTATCCCATATCACTCACCATATTCCATATCATGCACCCTATCCCATATCACGCACCCTATCCCATATCACGCACTATCCCATATCACGCACCCTATCCCATATCATGCACCCGATCCCCTATCATGCACCCTATCCCCTATCATGCACCCTATCTCCTATCATGCACTACTTTCCACCCTATCCCATATCACGCACCCTATCCCATATCATGCACCCTATCCCATATCACGCACCCTATCCCATATCACGCACCCTATCCCATATCATGCACCCGATCCCCTATCATGCACCCTATCTCCTATCATGTACTACTTTCCACCCTATCCCATACCACGCACCCTATCCCTATCATGCACCCTATCCCTATCATGCACCCTATCTTCTATCACGCACTACTTTCCACCCTATCCCATATTGCGCACCCTATCCATATCATGCACCCTATCCCTATCATGCACCCTATCCCTATCATGCACTACTTTCCACCCTATCCCATATCACGCACCCTATCCCATATCATGTACCCTATCCCATATCACGCGCCCTATCCCATATCACGCACCCTATCCCATATCATGCACCCTATCCCCTATCATCCACCCTATCTCCTATCATGCACTACTTTCCACCCTATCCCCTATCATCCACCCTATCTCCTATCATGTACTACTTTCCACCCTATCTCCTATCATGCACCCTATCCCATATCACGCACCATATCCCATATCATGCACCCTATCCCATATCACGCACCCTATCCCATATCACGCACCCTATCCCATATCACGCACCATATCCCATATCACGCACCATATCCCATATCATGCACCTTATCCTCATCATGCACCCTATCTCCTATCATGCACTACTTTCCACCCTATCCCATATCACGCACCCTATCCCATATCACGCACCCTATCCCATATCATGCACCCTATCTCCTATCATGCACAACATTCCACCCTATCTCCTATCATGCACTACTTTCCACCCTATCTCCTATCATGCACTACTTTCCACCCTATCTCCTATCATGCACTACTTTCCACCCTATCTCCTATCATGCACTACTTTCCACCCTATCTCCTATCATGCACTACTTTCCACCCTATCTCCTATCATGCACTACTTTCCACCCTATCCCATATCACGCACCCTATCCCATATCACGCACCCTATCCCATATCACACACCCTATCCCATATCACACACCCTATCACATATCATGCACCCTATCCCATATCACACACCCTATCACATATCATGCACCCTATCCCATATCATGCACCCTATCCCATATCATGCACCATATCCCATATCACGGACCCTATCCCATATCACGGACCCTATCCCATATCACGCACCCTATCCCATATCACGCACCCTATCCCCTATCATCCACCCTATCTCCTATCATGCAATACTTGCCACCCTATCCCATATCATGCACGCTATCTCCTATCATGCACTACTTCCCACCCTATCCCCTATCACACACCCTGTCCCATATCATGCACCCTATCCCCTATCATCCACCCAATCTCCTATCATGCACTACTTTCCACCCTATCCCATATCATGCACCCTATCCCATATCATGCACCCTATCTCCTATCATGCACTACTTTCCACCCTATCCCCTATCACACACCCTATCCCAAATCACATACCCTATCCCATATCATGCACCCTATCCCATATCACGCACCCCATCCCATATCATGCACCATATCCCATATCATGCACCCTATCCCGTATCATGCACCCTATCCCATAACATGCACCCTATCCCATATCACACACCCTATCTATCATCCACCCTATCTCCTATCATGCAATACTTTCACCTATCCCATATCATGCACGCTATCTCCTATCATGCACTACTTCCGCACTATCCCCTATTATGCACCCTATCTCCTATATGCACTACTTTCCACCCTATCCCCTATCATGCACCCTATCTCCTATCATGCACTACTTTCCACCCTATCCCATATCACGCACCTATCCCATATCATGCAACTTATCCCTCATCATGCACCCTATCTCCTATCATCCACTCTATCTTCTATCATGCACTATTTTCCACCGTATCCCATATCATGCACCCTATCCCATATCATGCACCCTACCCCATATCATGCACCCTATCTCCTATCATGCACTACTTTCCACCCTATCCCCTATCATGCACCCTATCTCCTATAATGCACTACTTTCCACCCTATCCCTATCATCCACGCTATCTCCTATCATGCACTACTTTCCACCCTATCACATATCATGCACCCTATCCCATATCACGCACCCTATCCCATATCACGCACCCTATCCCATATCATCCACCCTATCCCATATCACGCACCCTATCCCATATCACGCACCCTATCCCATATCATCCACCCTATCTTCTATCATGCACTATTTTCCACCGTATCCCATATCATGCACCCTATCCCATATCATGCACCCTACCCCATATCATGCACCCTATCTCCTATCATGCACTACTTTCCACCCTATCCCCTATCATGCACCCTATCTCCTATAATGCACTACTTTCCACCCTATCCCTATCATCCACGCTATCTCCTATCATGCACTACTTTCCACCCTATCACATATCATGCACCCTATCCCATATCACGCACCCTATCCCATATCACGCACCCTATCCCATATCACGCACCCTATCCCATATCACGCACCTATCCCATATCATGCACCCTATCTCCTATCATGCACTACTTTCCACCCTATCCCTATCATGCACCCTGTCCCATATCATGCACCCTATCCCCTATCATCCACCCTATCTCCTATCATGCACTACTTTCCACCCTATCCCTATCATCCACCCTATCTCCTATCATGCACTACTTTCCACCCTATCCCTATCACGCACCTATCCCCTATCATGCACCCTATCCCATATCATGCACCCGATCCCTATCATGCACCCTATCCCCTATCATGCACCCTATCTCCTATCATGCACTACTTTCCACCTATCCCATATCACGCACCCTATCACATATCATGCACCCTATCCCATATCACGCACCCTATCCCATATCACGCACCCTATCCCATATCATGCACCCGATCCCTATCATGCACCCTATCTTCTATCATGCACTACTTTCCACCTATCCCATACCACGCACCCTATCTATCATGCACCCTATCCCTATCATGCACCCTATCTTCTATCACGCACTACTTTCCACCCTATCCCATATTGCACTCCTATCCCATATCATGCACCCTATCCCCTATCATGCACCCTATCCCTATCATGCACTACTTTCCACCCTATCCCATATCACGCACCCTATCCCATATCATGCACCCTATCCCATATCACGCGCCCTATCCCATATCATGCACCCTATCCCATATCATGCACCCTATCCCCTATCATCCACCCTATCTCTATCATGCACTACTTTCCACCCTATCCCCTATCATCCACCCTATCTCCTATCATGTACTACTTTCCACCCTATCTCCTATCATGCACCCTATCCCATATCACGCACCATATCCCATATCATGCACCCTATCCCATATCACGCACCCTATCCCATATCACGCACCCTATCCCATATCACGCACCATATCCCATATCACGCACCATATCCCATATCATGCACCTTATCCCTCATCATGCACCCTATCTCCTATCATGCACTACTTTCCACCCTATCCCATATCACGCACCCTATCCCATATCACGCACCCTATCACATATCATGCACCCTATCTCCTATCATGCACAACTTTCCACCCTATCTCCTATCATGCACTACTTTCCACCCTATCTCCTATCATGCACTACTTTCCACCCTATCTCCTATCATGCACTACTTTCCACCCTATCTCCTATCATGCACTACTTTCCACCCTATCTCCTATCATGCACTACTTTCCACCCTATCTCCTATCATGCACTACTTTCCACCCTATCCCATATCACGCACCCTATCCCATATCACGCACCCTATCCCATATCACCCTATCCCATATCACACACCCTATCACATATCATGCACCCTATCCCATATCACACACCCTATCACATATCATGCACCCTATCCCATATCATGCACCCTATCCCATATCATGCACCATATCCCATATCACGGACCCTATCCCATATCACGGACCCTATCCCATATCACGCACCCTATCCCATATAATGCAACCTATCCCATATCATGCACCCTATCCCATATCATGCACTACTTTCCACCCTATCCCATATCACGCACCCAATCCCATAGCATGCACCCTATCCCATATCATGCACCCTATCCCATATCACGCACCCTATCCCATATCACGCACCCTATCCCATATCACACACCCTATCCCATATCATGCACCCTATCCCCTATCATCCACCCTATCCTTTATCACGCACCCTATCCCTTATCACGCACCCTATCCCCTATCACACACCCTATCCCATATCATGCACCCTATCCCATATCACACACCCTATCACATATCATGCACCCTATCCCATATCACACACCCTATCACATATCATGCACCCTATCCCATATCATGCACCCTATACCATATCATGCACCATATCCCATATCACGGACCCTATCCCATATCACGGACCCTATCCCATATCACGCACCCTATCCCATATAATGCAACCTATCCCATATCATGCACCCTATCCCATATCATGCACTACTTTCCACCCTATCCCATATCACGCACCCAATCCCATAGCATGCACCCTATCCCATATCATGCACCCTATCCCATATCACGCACCCTATCCCATATCACGCACCCTATCCCATATCCACACCCTATCCCATATCATGCACCCTATCCCCTATCATCCACACTATCCTTTATCACGCACCCTATCCCTTATCATGCACCCTATCCCTATCACACACCCTATCCCATATCATGCACCCTATCCCATATCACGCACCCTATACCCTATCATCCACCCTATCTCCTATCATGCAATACTTTCCACCCTATCCCATATCATGCACGCTATTCCTATCACTTCCCACCCTAATCTATCACACACCCTGTCCTATCATGCACCCTATCCCCTATCATCCACCCTATCTCCTATCATGCACTACTTTCCACCTATCCCATATCATGCACCCTATCCCATATCATGCACCCTATCTCCTATCATGCACTACTTTCACCCTATCCCTATCACACACCCTATCCCATATCACATCCCCTATCCCATATCATGCACCCTATCCCATATCACGCACCCCATCCCATATCATGCACCATATCCCATATCATTCACCCTATCCCGTATCATGCACCCTATCCCATATCATGCACCCTATCCCATATCACGCACCCTATCCCTATCATCCACCCTATCTCCTATCATGCAATACTTTCCACCCTATCCCATATCATGCACGCTATCTCCTATCATGCACTACTTCCCGCACTATCCCCTATTATGCACCCTATCTCCTATCATGCACTACTTTCCACCCTATCCCCTATCATGCACCCTATCTCCTATCATGCACTTCTTTCCACCCTATCCATATCACGCACCCTATCCCATATCATGCACCTTATCCTCATCATGCACCCTATCTCCTATCATCCACCCTATCTTCTATCATGCACTATTTTCCACCGTATCCCATATCATGCACCCTATCCCATATCATGCACCCTATCTCCTATCATGCACTACTTTCCACCCTATCCCCTATCATGCACCCTATCTCCTATCATGCACTACTTTCCACCCTATCCCCTATCATCCACGCTATCTCCTATCATGCACTACTTTCCACCCTATCACATATCATGCACTCTATCCCATATCACGCACCCTATCCCATATCACGCACCCTATCCCATATCACGCACCCTATCCCATATCACGCACCCTATCCCATATCACGCACCCTATCTCCTATCATGCACTACTTTCCACCCTATCCCCTATCATGCACCCTGTCCCATATCATGCACCCTATCCCCTATCATCCACCCTATCTCCTATCATGCACTACTTTCCACCCTATCCCCTATCACGCACCCTATCCCCTATCATGCACCCTATCCCATACCATGCACCCTATCCCATATCATGCACCCTATCCCCTATCATCCACCCTATCTCCTATCATGCACTACTTTCCACCCTATCCCTATCATCCACCCTATCTCCTATCATGCACTACTTTCCACCCTATCTCCTATCATGCACACTATCCCATATCACGCACCATGTCCCATATCATGCACCCTATCCCATATCACGCACCCTATCCCATATCACGCACCCTATCCCATATCACTCACCATATTCCATATCATGCACCCTATCCCATATCACGCACCCTATCCCATATCACGCACCCTATCCCATATCACGCACCCTATCCCATATCATGCACCCTATCCCCTATCATGCACCCTATCTCCTATCATGCACTACTTTCCACCCTATCCCATATCACGCACCCTATCCCATATCACGCACCCTATCCCATATCACGCACCCTATCCCACATCACTCACCCTATCCCACATCACTCACCCTATCCCATATCACGCACCCTATCCCATATCACGCACCCTATCCCATATCATGCACCCGATCCCCTATCATGCACCCTATCTCCTATCATGCACTACTTTCCACCCTATCCCATACCACGCACCCTATCCCATATCATGCACCCTATCCCCTATCATGCACCCTATCTTCTATCACGCACTACTTTCCACCCTATCCCATATTGCGCACCCTATCCCATATCATGCACCCTATCCCCTATCATGCACCCTATCTCCTATCATGCACTACTTTCCACCCTATCCCATATCACGCACCCTATCCCATATCATGCACCCTATCCCATATCACGCGCCCTATCCCATATCACGCACCCTATCCCATATCATGCACCCTATCCCCTATCATCCACCCTATCTCCTATCATGCACTACTTTCCACCCTATCCCCTATCATCCACCCTATCTCCTATCATGTACTACTTTCACCCTATCTCCTATCATGCACCCTATCCCATATCACGCACCATATCCATATCATGCACCCTATCCCATATCACGCACCCTATCCCATATCACGCACCCTATCCCATATCACGCACCATATCCATATCATGCACCCTATCCCATATCACGCACCCTATCCCATATCATGCACCCTATCTCCTGTCATGCACTACTTTCCACCCTATCTCCTATCATGCACTACTTTCCACCCTATCTCCTATCATGCACCCTATCCCATATCACGCACCATATCCCATATCATGCACCCTATCCCATATCACGCACCCTATCCCATATCATGCACCCTATCTCCTGTCATGCACTACTTTCCACCCTATCTCCTATCATGCACTACTTTCCACCCTATCTCCTATCATGCACAACTTTCCACCCTATCTCCTATCATGCACTACTTTCCACCCTATCTCCTACCATGCACTACTTTCCACCCTATCTCCTATCATGCACTACTTTCCACCCTATCTCCTATCATGCACTACTTTCCACCCTATCTCCTATCATGCACTACTTTCCACCCTATCTCCTGTCATGCACTACTTTCCACCCTATCTCCTGTCATGCACTACTTTCCACCCTATCTCCTATCATGCACTACTTTCCACCCTATCTCCTATCATGCACTACTTTCCACCCTATCTCCTATCATGCACTTTTCAAGCCATTTCGAACACAAACTCAAACTGTTTCACATACAAAAAGAATACAGTTGTTGACCCAATTCGACAGTGTCGGCAGACTCCCAAAATGACAGAGTTGGCTAATGTTAGAGGCTGAGCGCTGAGCTACAGACACACTGTAATGAGACAAAGATTACGTCTCTGTCTTTCGTCTGAACTCACTGTCCTGTATTACCATCACTCAGGTCAGAGGTCAACAAAAACACAACCTGTCTCAGCTGTGATCTGCTGCTGGTTCATTCCATGGGCTGTATTGAATCCCCCGAGCTGACAAGGTAAAAAAAATCTGTTGTTCTACCCCATGAACAAGGCAGTTAACCCACTGTTCCTAGGCCGTCATTGAAAATAAGAATTTGTTCTTAACTTCATCCCTTCAGACTAGTTAAATAAAGTTTAAATAAAAATAAATAAAGGGTTGATAGACATTATTATTACATATATTTTTTTTTTAACCTTTATTTAACCAGGAAAAGATCCTTGAGGTCAGAAACCTGTTTGTGGATGGTGAACTGTCAAGAGGTCGGCAGGAAGTAGTCAGGCAGGAAGTAGTCAGTCTGTACACATAACACAAGAAGACAATACAATACATTTTAAAAACAATTACAACTGCATTTCTTTTTCTGTCAGAGCTTTCAACTCAGACAGTCGACAGCCTCTCCTCCATTATGTCGTAGCCATTCGACTGGTGTCTCCCACTTTGAGTTTACAGGCTCACTCCTCACTCCTCACTCCTCACTCCTCACTCCTCACTCCTCTCCTCACTCCTCACTCCTCTCCTCACAGCCTCTCCTCCATTATGTCGTAGCCATTCGACTGGTGTCTCCCACTTTGAGTTTACAGGCTCACTCCTCACTCCTCACTCCTCCTCCTCCTCCTCACTCCTCACTCCTCTCCTCCTCCTCACTCCTCTCCTCACTCCTCTCCTCCTCCTCACTCCTCTCCTCACTCCTCACTCCTCTCCTCACTCCTCACTCCTCGACGAGAAAGACATGGGTTCCAATAGAATCTGTTTTCATTCAGACTTTATCTGTGATTTAATGAGCTTGCCTGGCGCAATGGCACTAATGGAACAGTCCCAAAAGTGCAAAACCCAACCGTCTGGCACTCCTACAAGTTAGAACGCTCACACTTAGAAAATATATTTCTATTTTTTAAAACCCACTGTGTGAGACAGAGTAGCTGTGGATATTGGAAACTGTTCCCGGCTAATATGAGTTTACAATGGGAGCAATTACCCAACAAGGACTGACACTAGCAAAAGCTCCATACACACACACACACACACACACACACACACTACTGGCTGCCGACTGACACATACATGGATGAGGAAGAAACAAGTTTTTTTTTAAACTAATGATTCTGGATCTGTATCCAATTCAGATTACACAGGCAGACGGTGCCAGCCGAGGCTGTTAGTTATTTTGATCCCAGAGTTATAAATGGCAGAGTTCGGTCTGTAATTACAGCGTTGAACATTATTTAGTGTTCTACTCACTTAGCAGCCTGTGTATTTAGGCTGTTATCTACATGGCTATTTGAGAATGAAAGAGGTTAGGTTTCCATTGCTGCCAACCACAAGAAAGTAGTGAATTACTGTCAAATGGCTCTCATTTTTCCGACACCTCAAGGCTTTTAAATTCAATACTCATTATGGTTGTTTTACAAGACACTGACCATGAGGAGGATGTAGCGTAGCAGCCATACTGTAAACAAAGTAGTATATGTATATATATATATACACATACATAAACACACACACACACAGTCACACAATCACACACATACACACACAGCAATTGAGCTGTATAAACAAGCCTGCCATGTGAGGTTTTACCCTGGCATTACCAGCAATCCTGTAATTCTGTACTAACGGTAACTAATTAGTGTTAGAAACAAAGTCTTGTTGCTGTTAAATAACCATGACGATATAGTTGGCTACACTACATGACCAAAAGTATGTGGACACCTGCTCATCCAACATCTGGTTCCAAAATCATGGGCATTAATATAGAGTTGTCCCCCCTCCCCTTTGCTGCTATAACAGCCTCCACTCTTCTGGGAAGTCTTTCCACTAGATGTTGGAACATTGCTGCGGAGACCATTCAATTCAGCCACGAGAGCATTAGTGATGTCGGGCACCGATGTTGGCCAATTAAGCCTGGCTCGCAGTCGGCATTCCAATTCATCCCAAAGGTGTTCAATGGGGTTGAGGTCAGGGCTCTGTGCAGGCCAGTCAAGTTCTTCCACACGGTTCTCGACAAACCATTTCTGTATGGACCTTGCTTTGTGCACGGGGGCATTGTCATGCTGAAACAGGAAAGGGCCACCCCAAACTGTTGCCACAAACTCGGAAGCACAGAATCATCTAGAATGTCATTGTATGCTGTAGCATTAAGATTTCCCTTCACTGAAACTAAGGGGCCTAGCCTGATCTATGAAAAACAGCCTCAGACCATTATTCCTCCTCCACCAAACTTTACAGTTGGCTATGCATTGGGGCAGGTAGCATTCTCCTGGTGTCCACCAAACCCAGATTCATCCGTTGGACTGCCAGATGGTGAAGTGTGATTCCTCACTCCAGAGAACATGTTTCCACTGGCGGCGAGCTTTACACCACTCCAGCCGACGCTTGGCATTGCCCACGGGCATCTTAGGCTTCTGTGCGGCTGCTCGGCCACGGAAACCCATTTGATGAAGCTCCAGACGAACAGTTATTATGCTGACGTTGCTTCCAGTGGCAGTTTGGAACTCGATAGTGAGTGTTGCAACCAAGGACGGACGATTTTTACGACCTACGCGCTTCAGGACTCGGCGGTCCCGTTCTGTGAGCTTGTGTGACCTACCACTTTGGGGCTGAGCCGTTGTTGCTCCTAAAGGTTTCCACTTCACAATAACAACACATATAGTTGACCGGGGCAGCTCTAACAGGGCAGAAATTTGACTAACTGACTTGTTGGAAAGGTGGCATCCTATGATGGTGCCATGTTGAATGTCACAGAGCTCTTCAGTAAGGCCATTCTACTGACAATGTTTGTCTATGGAGATTGCATGGCTGTGTGCCTGATTTTTAAACACCTGTCAGCAACGGGTGTTGCTGAAATAGCCAAATCCACTCATTTGAAGGGGTGTCCACATACTTCTATATATAGTATATATCTTCAATAGATTTTATCAGACATGGTTCTTCTAAGTATAATTGGGGGGGGTATCGTCTGCTTAGCAATGAAAATCAATGCTGTGCTTTCTGATAGGACAAACACAGAGAAGCCCCAGGAATCCCGATGAAACAATGAGGACAGAGAAAGGATCCAGAGTTTCAAAACCCTTTTCGAATTTTCAGGCCCGAAGGGATCACTTTAGACTGCTAACTCAAGCGGGGGAAGATGTTTCACAAAATTCTTTGGAAAACCGGGACATAACGCTAACCTTGACCTAAAACTGAAATGGAACCTTAACCAATATCAAATGTACGGTAAGAACCAGGGGCTTCAGTCCTTAATCAAATCTTAGTCATTGTCCTGGTGCACTATGAAGGGAATAGAGTGTAATTTGGGATGCATACTTAGAACAGAATCACAGAATAACTGTAAAAAATGTAACACCTCAAAGGGTCAAGGGGAGGGTCTAGATATATGAGATACCAATCTGTCAGCAGCACGACTGTGCTTCAGTCAGCACGGTCCCTCGAGTCCCTGACCCGGGTCACCACGCTAGATCAGGTTCCTCTTTCTCTCCGCTGATACACACTCAACTGTGTGCTCCACTGACGTCCCTATAGCTCCCACACACACACACACACACACACACACACACACACACACACACACACACACACACACACACACACACACACACGCACACACACAGGTCATTTACTCTAATTAGGTTGATGGTATAGAGAAGATATGGCTTTAGACCAGACCAGTAGAGAACAGACAGGGGATGAGGGATGGCTTTAGACCAGACCAGTAGAGAACAGACAGGGGATGAGGGATGACTTTAGACCAGACCAGACCAGTAGAGAACAGACAGGGGATGAGGGATGGCTTTAGACCAGACCAGTAGAGAACAGACAGGGGATGAGGGATGACTTTAGACCAGACCAGTAGAGAACAGACAGGGGATGGGGGATGGCTTTAGACCAGACCAGTAGAGAACAGACAGGGGATGGGGGATGGCTTTAGACCAGACCAGTAGAGAACAGACAGGGGATGGGGGATGGCTTTAGACCAGACCAGTAGAGAACAGACAGGGGATGGGGGATGGCTTTAGACCAGACAAGCACCTATATATTTTCCCTTTTTGAAGTACCCTGAGAGGCTGTTCAATCACTTAGGTCAAGGTTAGAGTTCGATTTCAAACACATTTCCTTTCTTGAAGTGAGTAGGGAAGGAGGGATCCATTGAAACGGCATTAGATCAAATCAAATACAAGTGTATTGGTCACCTGCACATGATATAAGGTGTAAATTGTACAATGAGATGCTCTCCATAACATTTATCCAAACAAAATATGCAATAAGTTGGTAATAAGTATATATATATTTTTTTAAACAGGCCCAAGAGCAGAGCTGCTTGGTGAGTGTTAAGTGGTGGATTTTCCTCACCATCTCTGTGAACACACACACACACACACACACACACACACACACACACACACACACACACACACACACACACACACACACACACACACACACACACACACACACACACACACGGAAACAAGCCCTCATTGGGATTTCCAGTCATGTCTACCACAGTGAGGACCACGTCCTCGTCCCCTTTCTCTCCTCCCCCTCCTCCTTTCTCTCATCAGCAGCTGTCTCTTTGTCTCCAGGCCGGCTGGGTAAAAGTTTGATCATCTTGACTAAATTAAATGTGAAAGTGAAGCCATGTCACCCGTAAAGGCATCACAATAGGAGAAAAGGCCTGCCTTTCAGGGAGGGGGGGAGGGAGGAGAGGAGGGAGAGGGAGATGGGGAGGGAGGGAGAGGGGGAGGGGGGTGAGGGGGGCGGGAAGGAGAGGGGGAGGGAGGGAAGTGAGGGAGATGAGGGAGAAAAGGCCTGGCTTTCAGGGAGGGGGGAGAGGGGGAGGGAGGGAGGGAAGGAAGCATGATGGAGGGAGGGAGGGAGGTAGGTACGGAGGCGAGAGGGAGAGAGGGAGATCTTGGCATATTAACAGGACAGTGGTCAGGCCATAAATCTAGAATTAGATCAGCCTTCCATATCGAAGCATTGCCTAAAACATCTATATAAAATATTGATTAGGTAAATATGTAAAAACCCATTCCCCTTTAAAACTCCCCCAACTCCTGTTTTGCTCAAAAGTTACAATACATTCATTCAGATATACTCTCAACAAGAACTGATGGCAAGAGGGCCTACATACCAATGGACCAGGACAAAATAACCTGTCCAGCTGGACAAAACATTTTGTGTTGTATTGCTGCACACTATTTTCAGGTAAACAGTCATTTTTTCCCCCCATCAGAGACATGGTATGGAGTTCTCTCTCTCTCTCTCACTAACCACAGCGTTTTGATTGAATTAGTGAGACATAATTAACTCTATCGTTAGTCAATGTCAACAGCATGTAGAGGTCCTGAAAGCTCAGCCTGCTGAGACGTTAAGGATGTTGGGCTGTGCCTCGAGGGGCAAGCTGGGAAAAGGGAGTGATGTCATGTACGCTGAGTGTACAACACATAAGAAACACCTGATTTTTCCATGACATTGACTGACCAGGTGAATCCAGTTGATCCATAATTGATGTCACCTGTTAAATGTACTTCAGTCAGTGTAGATGAAAGATGACTGTTCTGAGGGGAAAAGGGGGCCCGGGGTGCAACTCAATATTAGGAAGGTGTTCCTAATGTTTTGTCCGCTCAGTGTATGTTTACCAGACAGATTTAGTAGCCTCACAGTGTTCTATTGACTAGTCCCAGACAGAAGGAATCTGGGTAGTCCTTGGTACAGGCCTAATTTCAGCCGATAAAGAAAGGCGAGAATAGAGGGATGAGGGGAGTATAGAAGGAGGCAGGGAGGAAGGAGGATTGGACACAGGGGGAGAATGGTAGATCAAGGACCAAACAGCATGTGTGTGTTGGGGGGGGTAGAGAGACAGAGAGTGAGAGAGAGAGAGAGAGAGAGAGAGAGAGAGAGAGAAAGTGTGTGAGAGAGAGAAAGAAAGAAAGGAGAGAGAAAGAGAGAGAAAGTGTATGAGAGAGAGAAAGTGTGTGAGAGAGAGAGAGGGGGGAAAGAAAGAAGAGAGAGAAAGAAAGAAGAGAGGGAAAGAGAGAAAGAGAGAGAGTGTGAGTTGGTGGGGAGTATAGGAGTATAGAGAGTGAGATATATATAGATAGAGAGTAGAGTGAGAGAGAGAGAGAGAGAGAGAGAGAGAGAGAGAGAGTGAGAGTGTGAGAGAGAGAGAGAGTGGAGAGAGATAGAGAGACCTCACTGACCACAGGCTGTTTTGTTCCACTTAACAAATTACTGGAGTGAGAGCCTCCTCGAGCTCCATGGTGTTCCAGGTGGTGCTAATCGAACTCTGAACGACCACATCCCCAAGGTGGGTTGAACCAACTGGTTCACACACCTGTATACAGAATTGATATACAGGCTGGTTAAGAGGGAGAGTGGGGTAAGTTAGGCCAAAGGGGCATGTTTAAACATGTTTTTATAATTCAGAAAATCATACACAAAATAAATCATTTGACCAAATGTTTAAGAAGAGGTCATAATTTCATGGATTCTGTGAAGGAAGAAACCACATGGGAAAAAGTGGTAAGCAAACTGATTTGAAGATTGTTCTATACAACAGCTGTTTGCCTTATGGTAAATTAAGCCAATGGCCATGGCGTAAATTCAGCCAATGGCTGAGTCAATGGCAAGTTGAGTCAATTTAAGTGTTGTCTTCACAGCCATAATGCAAGGAATTATCATTGGGATATGAGGTAACAACAGGTCCTGGGTCTATGTTAAAACTGTTTAAAAAAAGTTGTAAAAAATTGTTAGGTGTTGTGCCTGTATTAAAGATGCTAAAAAATGAGCTCAGTATAGTAGAGTACAGTAGAGTGCAGAAGAATACAGTATAGTAGAGTACAGTAGAGTACAGAAGAATACAGTATAGTAGAGTACAGTAGAGTACAGAAGAATACAGTATAGTAGAGTACAGTAGAGTACAGTAGAATACAGTACAGTAGAGTACAGTACTGTAGAGCTCAGTATAGTAGAGTACAGTAAAGTACAGTACTGTAGAGCTCAGTATAGTAGAGTACAGTAAAGTACAGTACTGTAGAGCTCAGTATAGTAGAGTACAGCAGAGTACAGTACAGTAGAGCTCAGTAGAGTAGAGTACAGTAGAGCTCAGTAGAGTAGAGTACAGTAGAGCTCAGTAGAGTACAGTACAGTAACTCAGTAAAGCTCAGTACAGTAGAGCTCAGTAGAGTACAGTACAGTAGAGCTCAGTAGAGTACAGTAGAGTACAGTAGAGTACAGTGGAGCACAGTAGAGTACAGTAGAGCTCAGTAGAGTACAGTAAAGTAGAGCTCAGTAGAGTAGAGTACAGTAGAGCTCAGTAGAGTACAGTAGAGCTCAGTAGAGTACAGTACAGTAGAGCTCAGTACAGTAGAGTACAGTAGAGTACAGTGGAGCTCAGTAGAGTACAGTACAGTATATATTATATATATACATATATTCTGTATATATATATATATATATATATATATATAAATATATATATATATATATATATATATATATATATATATATATATATATTATATTTACATTTTAGTCATTTAGCAGACGCTCTAATGTCTTCGACCGCTCCCGAGTGTCGCAGCAGTCTAAGCCACTACAGAGGCGTCACTACAGACCCTGGTTCGGTTCCAGGCTGTATCACAACCAGCCTGTCCCATAGGGTGGCGCACAATTGGCCCAGCGTCGTCCCGTTTAGGGCCGTCATTGTAAAATAAGAATTTGTTCTTAACTGACTTGCCTAGTTAAATAAAGGTTAAATTTTTAAAAAATTAAAAAACATTCATTTTAAGATAACTACGTGAGAGAACCATATATCACAGTCGAGGTAAAAGTATATTTTTCCTCTATAGATTTCAGGACTGTTACATAAAGGGATCATCTCTGACCATTTTGGAGCTAAACGTATGTTTCTACAGTACAAATACAAGTATATTACTAACACAGCTCTGAAGTCCTCATTTCAAGAGAACAGGTTATGAAATATCATATCATGATGCAGATTAGCATTTATATTTTGTTCAGACACTTTATAAAACAGGATTTATAATCCAGACTGAGAAAAACAGGATTTATAATCCAGACTGAGAAAACAAGATTTATAATCCAGACTGAGAAAACAGGGTTTATAATCCAGACTGAGAAACAGGATTTATAATCCAGATTCAGAAAACAGGGTTTATAATCCAGACTGAGGAAAACAGGATTGATAATCCAGATTGAGAAAACAGGATTTATAATCCAGACTGAGAAAACCTGAGAAAACAGGATTTATAATCCAGACTGAGAAACAGGATTTATAATCCAGACTGAGAAAACAGGATTTATAATCCAGACTGAGAAATCAGAGTTTATAATCCAGACTGAGACAGACAGACAGTACGTCACTGTCAAAGCCAACCCCATAATTGCTGTCTGCATTTATGTGCACTGTGTATTCACACCGCCAAACAAGAGACAGACTTCAATCTTCCTCCCTCAAAGCATATCAAGCGGGTTTCAACAATTCAAAGCTGACCTCATGTTTACTGTCTGTTCGATAGATTCCCCAACAGAAAGAGGACTGATTTGTCATGGGGCCCACAGATGGAAACACCAATCTAGCGCAAACTATTCCCATCCACATTCCCATCCACATTCCCAACGCATGAAAAGTCAGAACAAAGTGTCAGCATATGGAGAGATCAGCCTTTGTCACCCAAAAGACATTCCTCATGTCAACTCCTGGCAACAGGCCTCTTAGGGGGAGCACATTGATTAGGGGGAGCACATTGTCACACAGCTTAGCTTGCAGTGGGGCGGGGTGCACAGGGCCTCAAGGGACCCGTCTGTATGTGTGTGTGTGTGTGGAGGGGGGTGTTCTCAGGGCACCCCTGGGAAGCAAGGCTCAGTAGGGGGTACCACCACTAACTTACTGCCATGTATTGAAACCAATACTTAATGTATTGAAACCAAGACTTAATGTATTGAAACCACGCCTCAATGTATTGAAACCACGCCTTAATGTATTGAAACCACGCCTCAATGTATTGAAACCACGCCTTAATGTATTGAAACCACGCCTTAATGTATTTAAACCAAGCCTCAATGTATGTAAACCAAGCCTCAGTGTATTTAAAGCTATCCTAAACTCCTAAATTGTTTTTTATAGTGCACCAGAGAAAGCATAAACAGCTAATGAATGTGATTCATGAACCAATCCTTCATCCAATTTAAGAGAATTAACATGGTTGAAAAACAATTAAATATATGGAAAGGGGAAATGGAAAGGGTGATACCTAGTCAGTTGTACAACTGAATGCATTCAACTGAAATGTGTCTTCTGCATTTAACCCCTCTGAATCAGAGAGGTGTGGGGGGGCTGCCATCATCAACATCCACGTCTTTGGCGTCTGGGGAACAGTGGGTTAACGGCCTTGCTCAGGGGCAGAACGACAGATTTTTACCTTGTCAGCTCGGGGAACAGTTGGTTAACAGCCTTGCTCAGGGGCAGAACGACAGATTTTTACCTTGTCAGCTCGGGGAACAGTGGGTTAACGGCCTTGCTCACGGGCAGAACAACAGATGTTTTAACTTGTCAGCTCGGGAACCATTGGTTTAACAGCCTTGCTCAGGGGCAGAACAACAGATTTTTACCTTGTCAGCTCGGGGACTCGAGTATAGAGAGACTAAAACATTTCCTTCTCCCACAATATTGAATGAACAAAACGTTTTTTTAAAGCAATTTTGAAGTGGTTTTTAACAGATGTGCATGATGTTCATTCATCTGCCTTGAAGACTCGACTATATTTTCCGTCTTGCCCCATGGACTTCGAGGTATACTCTGTCTGTGTAAAAAAAAAAGTGACATTTGTCAAAGTCCACTTCCATTTGATGTCTCATTCCCTGACCTGTGACAGCAGGTCCTATAAGGATCCAGTCAGCATGTTTTCTAAAACAGCCCATCAGGAAAACCTGGTCTCAGAGCATTTCGTATTATTCTTTACATAAATCCAAACACTCCAGTAAATGTTAAAGGGTTAAGGTTAGGATTATGGTTAAGGGATGGCTTAGCTAACATGCTAAGTAGTTGCAAAGTAGCTAAAAACTAGTACGTAGTTGAACATTTGCTAATTAGCTAAAATGTTACAGTTGTCCATGATGAGTTTCGAACACGCAACCTCCATCCATCCCGACCAACCTCCATCCATCCCGACCAACCTCCATCCATCCCGACTATCCTCCATCCATCCCGACCAACATCCATCCAGACCATTCTCCATCCATCCCGACCAACCTCCATCCATCCCGACCAACCTCCATCCATCCCGACCATCCTCCATCCATCCCGACCAATCTCCATCCATCCCGACCAACCTCCATCCATCCCGACTAACCTCCATCCATCCCGACTAACCTCCATCCATCCCGACTATCCTCCATCCATCCAGACCATTCTCCATCCATCCCGACCAACCTCCATCCATCCCGACCAACCTTCATCCATCCCGACCAACCTCCATCCATCCCGACCAACCTCCATCCATCCCGACCAACATCCATCCAGACCATTCTCCATCCATCCCGACCAACCTCCATCCATCCCGACCAACCTTCATCCATCCAGACCATTCTCCATCCATCCCGACCAACCTCCATCCATCCAGACCAACCTCCCATTCATTTTTACTTTAAGTAACCTTCTGTCTTATGTAACCATGCCAAATGTAACATGTGACACTAATTTGAGTATCTTGGATTTGCATTTACTATGTCAAGTCTAGTCTATGAGACCAGGCTGGGCAGGAACCTAGGATTTAAAGGATATGTAGCGACCCTAAGAACAACTAAGTTAAGCTTTTCTGTAATTTTTATGCCATTTGTATATTTCCTCAGTAAATGTACATTTCAAATTCAACTGGGGTTTTTCACGTATAGTGATTAGCAGGTCCTGTTTAGAAGGCCTGTAGCTAAAAAGACTACACAACCTCCTTCTCTGAAGCTTGGACACCAACACATCCAGGCCAAACCCATTTTTCTCCATGCAGATTTTTATTCTGGTGGGTTGGACCTTGGGGTTCAGATAAACAGTTCCATACGTCAGTCTGAAGGACATATTTAGGAGACCACAGTTAGAGGTTTGGGAGGGTTGTATGAATAACTAAATCGCCAGGCTGCCACGGGTTTTAACACACACACACATTTTTCTATTTCGTTTTGAGTGTGTTTCAGCAAACACCTATCCCTCTCCCGCTCCGCGACCCCTCCCCTCTCCCCCTCCATCCACTCCTCCATCCACCCCCTCCCTCTAACTCTCCCTCTCCATCCACCCCTCCCTCTCCCTCTCCCCTCCATCCACCCCCTCGCTCTAACCCTCCCTCTCCCCCTCCATCCACCTCTCCCTGTCCCTCTAACTCTCTCTCCCCCTCCCTCCATCCCCCTCCCTCTCCCTCTCCCCTCTCCCCCTCCATCCACCCCTCCCTCTCCCTCTAACTCTACCCCTCCCTCTCCCCCGCCCTCCATCCACCCCTCAATCCACCTCTCCCTCTAACTCTCCCCCTTCCCTTCCACCTTTCCCTCTCCCTCTCCCCTCCATCCACCCTCTCACTCTCCCCTTCCTATCCATATCTCCCTCCCTCTCCCTCTCCCTCTCCCCCTCCATCCACCCCTCCCTCTCCCTCTCCCCTCCATCCACCCTCCCTCTAACTCTCCCCCTTCCTCTCCCTCTCCATATCCACCTCCCTCTCCCTCTCCCTCTCCCTCTCCCCCTCCATCCACCCTCTCCCTCTAACTCTCCCCTTCGTCTCCCTCTCCATATCCCCCCTCCCTCTCCCTCTCTCTGACACATTGCTCTGTCTCTGCTATGCTTGTATTCCCTCTCCCTCTCCCCCTCTTTCTCCTTCTCCCCCTCCATCTCCCTCCCCCTCCTCTCTGTCTCTGCTATGCCTATCATTGGTAATAGCTCAAATGCATGTATTCCCTCTCCCTCCTTCTCCATCTCCCTCTCCCTCCATCTCCCTCTTCCTCCATCTCCCTCTCCCTCCCTCCTCCTCATCTCTCTCTCTGCTGTGCCTACCATTGGTAATAGCTCAAATGCTTGTATTCAACATAGTATTCAATCTGGGTTGCCAGGTTCTGGTGGAAAACAATAGGAAGAAGAACCTCATCAGTAGATGTGGATGTGGTCCTCGTAGGCCCTATTCCCTATAGTGCATTACTTACTTATGGGTGGTGCCCTATTTGGGACGCAGCCTCTCCTCTTTAATGTGGTTTCTATCTGTCTAGTCAAACCACCAGCCTCCTGCTGATTTACACTGTTGTAATAACCACTGTTCCCACAACACAGACCTAGACATATATACACACACACACGCACACGCACACACAGACCTAGACATATATACACACACACACACACGCACACACACCTAGACATATACACACACACACACACACACACACACACACACACACATACACACACACACACACACACACACACACACACACACACACCTAGACATACACACACACACACACACACACACACACACCTAGACATATACACACGCGCACGCACACACCTAGACATATACACACGCACACACGCACACACACACACACACACACACACACACACACACACACACACACACACACACACACACACACACAGACCTAGACATATACACACACACACACACACACACACGCACACGCACACACACAGACCTAGACATATACACACACACACACACACACACACACACACACACACACACACACACACACACAGGCACAGGCACAGACACACACACATACACAAACACACAAACACACACACACGCACGCACAGACACACACACACACAGACACGCACGCACAGACAGCTAGACAGCTAATTAGAGGAGGTTTTGAACCAACAAACTCACAATCTATATCAATGATGAAGAGAAGATAATGTCTCCCATCTTGTGGTTCCCAAACTATATTTTTTTCAGTGTGTGTGTGTGGGGGTAGAGGGAAGGGGTGTAGAGGGAAAGAGGCGCGGAGATGCATAGCTGCTGCAGAGAGGATACTCCAACGTTAATTTATGCCCATCCCAAAAAGTTATATATCTTCAGGCCAAATTATCACCGAGACAATCAGGCCCTGCGCCCAGATTCATGTCTTCAATAGAGGCTCTGCCTGGGTCTAATCATGGATGTACTGTAGACTCAGGGAGTTATGGGGGGAGAGTAATGCAGAGCGGATTCTCCCACGCTGACATACGGTATGCCCCTCAACGTGACCTGGAGAGACAGTCAAGCCCTCGGTCTAATGGTGGATATACTGAACTGTACAACTTAGGTCTGGATGAGAGAGAGCGAGAGAGAGGGGAGGGAGAGAGGGGGAGGGAGAGAGAGGGAGGGAGAGAGAGAGAGGAAGAGAGGGGAGTGAGAGAGAGGGAGAGAGGGGGAAGAGAGAGAGGGGAAAGGGAGAGGGGAGAGAGAGGGAGTGAGGGGGGAGAGGGGGGGAGGGGAGAGAGAGAGGAGAGAGCGAGAGGCCTAGCTTTCAAGAGAAGACAATGTGCAGTGCCTGCAAAATGAGGTGGAAACTGAGCTGCACTTCTTAACCTCCTGCCAAATATATGACCATATTATAGATGCATATTTCCCTCAAATTACACAGAACCACAAAGAATTAGAAAACAAATCCAATTTCGATAAACCATATCTATTGGGTGAAATACCACAGTGTGCCATCACAGCAGCAAGATGTGTGACCTGTTGCCACAAGAAAAGGGCAACCAGTGAAGAACAAACACCATTGTAAATACAACCCATATTTATGTCTATTTATTTTCCCTTTTGTACCTATAACTATTTGTACATCGTTACAACACTGTATATATACATAATATGACATTTGAAATGTCTCTATTCCTTTGGAACTTCTGTGAGTGTAATATTTTCTGATCAGTTTTTATTGTTTATTTCATTTTGTTTTTATTTTTTCCATGCCATTAAAGCCCTTAAATTCAATTTAATTGAGAGAGAGAGAGAGACAGAGAGAGAGAGAGAGAGAGAGAGAGACAGAGAGAGAGAGAGAGAGAGGGAGAGACAGAGAGAGAGAGAGAGAGAGAGAGAGAGAGAGAGACAGAGAGAGAGAGAGAGACTGACAGACAGAGAGAGACTGACAGACAGAGAGAGAGAGACAGGGAGAGACAGAGAGCAGGATTGAGAGACAGACAGACAGACAGACAGACAGACAGACAGACAGACAGACAGACAGACAGACAGACAGACAGACAGACAGACAGACAGACAGACAGACAGACAGACAGACAGACAGACAGACAGACAGACAGAGAAAGACAGAGAGAGAGAGAGAGAGACTGACAGACAGACAGACAGACAGAGAGAGACTGACAGACAGAGAGAGAAAGACAGAGAGAGAGAGAGAGAGAGAGAGAGAGAGAGAGAGAGACAGACAGACAGACAGACAGACAGACAGACAGACAGACAGACAGACAGACAGACAGACAGACAGACAGACAGACAGACAGAGAGAGACTGACAGACAGAGAGAGAAAAGACAGAGACAGAGGGCTAGAGGGTTTTCTCATTTACAGGATCTTTGGTGTTCTCCCTCGATTCAGCTCTCCCACATAAACATATCCAAATTAAGCCAAATCAAGTTAAAAGGATATAAATCCATGAATCTTATAATGATGTATCAAGTGTTTATGTTTAACAGTAGACAGTAGTAGAGTATATGACTAGAAATACCGCTTTACGCCAAGAGAAAACCCCACAGGCCACAGCACAGAGAGGCTAGACTGATGAAACCACACTGAATGCTGTGTTCATAATGGGGACTGTGTATGCCAACCAGGATTTCCAGTTCCCACAGCTCACTGGGGCTACTGGGCAGCTAATAGGAACTAGTTGGCACCTAATGGGAAAACTCCCCAAAAATATATGGGGCTTTATTACGAACATAGTAAATATTTATGTAGGGGGCCTGAAAAGTAAGCCTAGGGACTAATTTGGGCTCTCCCAATCACCACCTAGTACCACTCACCACCTCTGCGTAGTTGGTGTATTCCTGCAGTGTTATTGGCAATGGGAAGCCATTACCACATTTTTATGGTTCTGGGGGGGTATCATAAATGCTAAAAAGCACAGTAATTACAGAGATTCTGTCTTAATGTTTTAAATGTACAGTGAATCTTTCATAGTAACTGATCAAAACAGATCAGGTTAACGTAGCCACATTCTAAAACTATACATTGGAGTGCCTCTTTAACTTTAAAGTGCATATTTATCCATAGTACAGACCTACCATTACCAAAAACCAGAGTTTCAAATGCAGCTCAACAAACTTGGAGACTTCCTTTTGTGTAATTACAGAGCAATAAATGCAAGTTTCACTATAAAAATACACTGAATTACATAGAGTGGGGAGTTTTTCCTAGCCACTGTGTTTCTGTATCTGCATTGCTCTCTCTCTGTGGTTTTAGGCTGGGTATCTGTAAAGCTCTGTGGTTTCAGGCTGGGTATCTGTAAAACACTTTGTGACAACTGCTGATGTAAAAATGGCTTCATAAAATGCATTTGATTGATTGACTATGCAAGTTAAAAGTCATTCTGCAATATGGTAACTTGCTCTGTGGTCAATCATTTACCATTGTCCTCAAACCGCTACAATATGGAAGCCACAGAATGAGAATTATGGAACCCCATGTCTGAGGATCTATGGAATGGAACACCCTGGTTCTCTGCATCCTGATTGGATCCCACTCTCTAATGTCCACCGCCTCTATTCTGTTACAGTATAAAAAGGTATTTTTTATATTTATATTCTTTTATTTTTTACATTTGACCCCCTTTTCTCCCCAATTTTGTAGTATCCAATTGTTTAGTAGTTACTATCTTGTCTCATTGCTACAACTCCCGTATGGCTCGGGAGAGACGAAGGTCGAAAGCCATGCGTCCTCCGAAACACAACCCAACCAATCTTAACACAGCGCGCATCCAACCCGGAAGCCAGCCGCACCAATGTGTCGGAGGAAACACCGTGCACCTGGCGACCTGGTTAACGTGCACTGCGCCTGGCCGGCCACCAGGAGTCGCTAGTGTGCAATGAGACAAGGATATCCCCACCGGCCAAACCCTCCCTAACCCGGACGACGCTAGGCCAAATGTGCGTCACCCCACGGACCTCCCGATCGCGGCCGGCTATGACAGAGCCTGGAATTCGACACAGAGTCTCTGGTGGCACAGCTAGCACTGCGATGCAGTGCCCTAGACCACTGCTCCACCCAGGAGGCCATAAAGAGGTATTTTAACCAGAATAAATGTCCCCTATATGCTCCTGGCAGTGGCTGTTACATTTACATGTTTATAATTTAGCAGATGCTCTTATCCAGAGCAACTTACAGTAGGGAGTGGATACATTTTTTTTTTTTAAGTAATTTTACAAGTTTCCCAGTCTTTACCTTTAAGACATGTTTGGCATCGTCTTTCTCCCCGATCCTGAAAATTCTGTAATTATAAGTAGATTACAGTGGAGGCTCCTCAGAGGAAGAAGGGGAGGACCATCCTCCTCAGTGAATTTGATAAAAATGTAAATAATACACTTTTTAGATAAAATTATAAATTATACTAAATTCACATCACCAAATAATTGATTAAAACACTGTTTGCAATGAATGTCTACAGTAGCCTCAAAACACTCTTTAGGGTAGCACCATGGTGTAGCCAGAGACAGCTAGCTTCCGTCCTCCTCTGGGTAAATTGACTTCAATACAAACCCTAGGAGGCTCTTGGTTCTCACACCCTTCCATAGACTTACACAATAATAATGACAACTTCCGGGAGACGTCCTCCAACCTATCAGAGCTCTTGCAGCATGAACTGACATGTTGTCCACCCAATCAAAGCTTCAGAGAATGAATCTAGTACTGAAAGCATAAGGTACAGCTAGCTAGCACTGCAGTGCAGAAAATGTGGTGAGTAGTGGACTCAAAGAAAGAGAAAAGACAACAGTTTGGAACAAATACATTTCTTCAAAAATGACAGAGAGAGAGAGAGAGAGAGAGAGAGAGAGAGAGAGAGAGAGAGAGAGAGAGAGAGAGACAGAGAGACAGAGAGAGACAGAGAGAGAGAGAGAGAGTCACGGCTGTTGAAGGATGAGGACCGAGGTGCAGCGTGGTGAGCGTACATTTTCTTTATTTTAAGCAAAATGACGTCAAACAAAACAAAAACACTACAAAAACAAACCGTGAAGCTCACCAGCAACGTGCTCTAAACAGAGACAACCTCTCACACACACAGGTGGGAAAAGGGCACCTAAGTATGGTTCCCAATCAGAGACAACGATAGACAGCTGTCCCTGATTGAGAACCATACCCGGCCAAACACAAAGAAATAGAAAACATAGAACACAAAACATAGAATGCCCATCCCAACTCACGCCCTGACAAAACCAAAACAGAGACATAAAAAGGATCTCTAAGGTCAGGGCGTGACAGAGAGAGAGAGAGAGCTATTACGTTGTATTTTTTCACTTATATATTCACTTACTTACTTACGAACGCAGATAGCTAGTTTAGCCTACTCAAACACCCGGCTCAAACAGATGCCATGTTAACTAGTTGGCTATAGCTATCCAACACTGGAACTTTTCCAAGTCAAGATAAGCTTTTGGTTTTATTAATTTATTGCCACGAGGCCCGCTAATGTAACTGCTAAACTGCTTGCTGACTGTACACTATACTGCATTACTGTAGCAGGTTTACTAAGGCGTTAGTTCTAGTAGCTATGTTGACCATGATGCTAGCTAATATGGTGACAATGATGTAGGCTGTGTGTAGCGGTTAGCGGTTATGATATGAAGGTTTGGCTTGGTAAGTGTTTTTTTTGCCTGGCCACAGACAGCTGATGTGTTGTGCACTGAAAACAAAAGTGAAGGGAAAAGGTGAGAGGAGGAGAGTGTATAGATGTGAGAATTAACGAGCAAAGTGATCATGCTGTTTGTATGTGGCTGCTATGAAAGTGAACTGTGTGTATTCTCTCTGAGTCTGTAATACCAACATGTTTTAAGCAGACCACCATAGTGCCTGTGCCCAAGAACACCAAGGTAACCTGTCTAAACGAATACCGACTCGTAGCACTCACGTCTGTAGCCATGAAGTGCTTTGAAAGGCTGGTCATGGTTCACATCAACACCATCATCCCAGAAACCCTAGACTCACTAGAATTTGCATACCGCCCCAACAGATCCACAGATGATGCAGTCTCTATTGCACTCCACACTCCCCTTTCCCACCTGGACAAAAGGATCACCTATGTGAGAATTCATTGACTACAGCTCAGTGTTCAAGACCATAGTGCCCTCAAAGCTCATCAATAAGCTAAGGATCCTGGAACTAAACACCTCACTCTGCCACTGGATCCTGGACTTCCTGACGTGCCGCCACCAGGTGGTGAGGGTAGGTAACAACACATTCTCCACGCTGCCACGCTGCTCCTCATCACAGGAGCCCCTCAGGAGGGGAGCCCCTCAGGGAAGCGTACTCAGCCCCCTCCTGTACACCCTGTTCACTCATGACTGCACGACCAGATCACCATCATTACATTTGCAGACGACACAACAGTCTGATCACCGACAACAATGACAGAGACAGCATATAGGGAGGAGGTCAGAGACCTGGCCGTGTGGTGCCAGGACAACAACCTCTCCCTCAACATGATCAAGACAAAGTAAATGATTGTGGACTGCAGGAAAAATAGGACCGAGCACGCCCCCATTCTCATTGAGGGGGCTGTAGTGGAGCAGGTTAAGAGCTTCAATTCCAGTACATCACTGGGGCCAAGCTTCCTGCCATCCAGGACCTCTATATCAGGCGGTTTCAGAGGAAGACCCTAAAAATTGTCAAAGACTCCAGCCACCCTAGTCATAGACTGTTCTTTCTGCTACTACACGGCAAGCGGTACCGAAGAGCCAAGTCTAGGTCCAAGTGGCTTCTAAACAGCTTCTACCCCCAAGCCATAAGACTCCTGAACATCTAGTCAAATGGCCACCCAGACTATTTACATTGCCCCCCCCCCCCTCCCCTCTCCACACCACTGCCATTCTCTGTTGTCATCTATGCATAGTCACAACACTACCTACATGTACATGCTACCTCAACTAACTGGTGCCCCCGCACATTGACTCTGTACCGGAGATATTAAACCCCCTGTATATATTGTTATTTTTTACTGCTGCTCTTGTCGTTTGGGTTTTGTGGGTAGTTGTTTTCTGTTAAGTGTCTGCACCTGACAGGACTGTTTCAATTTTCCCTCTTTGTTATTTTGTTTGAGTGTTTTGAGATATTAAATTTATCATGAACTTTTCCCAACGCTGCACCTTGGTCCACTCCTTCCTACGACAACCGTTACAGCATGTGACTAATACAAAAAAAATATTAGAATTATGATTCAACGGAAGGATATAGAATGACACATACTAGAATTTGTCCAGTAGAGATTCTGCATCTGTTGGACCCTAGATCAGCTAGATTCAGGCAAGAGTGTACAGGGCGCAAAGTGTCACTTTCTGTCACCTTGGGTATCTCTGTATCCTTTCGAAATGAGAACACAAACACTTTTTTTTTTTTAAAGATAAGAAATCCAAATTGTATTTGACCTGTTTTGCTCTCGAAATGGAATAGTTTGTCTGCACGGTAAAAGGTTGGGTATGTCTCTGGTACCACAAAGGGCACAGTTACGGGGTGTTTAATATGATGCAGATCTCTGGTGTATATCTGAAGAGGATGGGGAAAGCCCGGATTGGCTTATCTGGGAATGTCAGCTATTTCCAGGGGTCTGGGTCACTCAGGGGCAGGAAGGAAGACATACTGATAGAGACATCGACCCTCTGCTCGCTTCCAGATTGATTATGAGTGGAGATGATCTCCTTTTGCAATATGTTGTTGTCGTCTCTCGTATAGTGTAAACAGTGCTATGACAAAATGTCTAAATGACCATCAAGATTGTGGCGACGGGCTTATTTACTGACATGAGGAAGTCAGACTGTATTCCATCTGGCATATTTATTGACATGAGGAAGTCAGACAGTGTTTTCCGTCTTGCATATTTATTGACATGAGGAAGTCAGACAGTGTTTTCCGTCTTGCATATTTATTGACATGAGGAAGTCAGACAGTGTTTTCCGTCTTGCATATTTATTGACATGAGGAAGTCAGACAGTGTTTTCCGTCTTGCATATTTATTGACATGAGGAAGTCAGACTGTGTCTTCCCTCTGGCATACAGTGCTATCGGAAAGTATTCAGACCCCTTGACTTTTCCACATTTTGTTACATTACAGTCTTATTCTTTCACATCAATCTACACACAATACCCCATAATGACATCACAATACCCCATAATGACATCACAATACCCCATAATGACATCACAATACCCCATAATGACAAATCAAAAACAGGTTTTTAGAAATCTGAAATATTGCATTTACATAAGTATTCAGACCCTTTACTCAGAACTTTGTTGATGAACTTTTGGCAGGGATTACAGCCTTGAGTCTTCTTGGTTATGATGCTACAAGCTTGGCACACCTGCATTTGGGGAGTTTCTCTCTGCAGATCCTATCAAGCTCTGTCAGGTTTGATAGAAAGCATTGCTGCACAGCTATTTTCAGGTCTCCAGAGATGTTCGATCAGGTTAAAGTCCGGGCTCTGGCTGGGCCACTCAGGGACATTCAGAGACTTGTCCTGAAGCCACTCCTGGGTTGTCTTGGCTGTGGTCTTAGGGTCGTTGTCCATTTGGAAGGTGAGCCTTCTCCCAGTCTGAGGTCCTGAGCGCTCTGGAGCAGGTTTTCATCAAGGATCAAGGATCTACTTTGCTCCGTTCATCTTTCCTCCAATCCTAGTCTCCCAGTCTCCCAGTCCCTGCTGCTGAAAAACATCCCCACAGCATGATACTGCCACCACCATGCTTCACAGTAGGGATGGTGCCAGGTTTCCTCCAGACGTGACGCTTGGCATTCAGGCCAAAGAGTTCAGTCTTGGTTTCATCAGAGCAGAGAATGTTGTTTCTCACGGTCTGGGAGTCCTTAGATGCCTTTTGGCAAACTCCAAGCGGGCTGTAATGTCACTTTTACTGAGGAGTGGCTTCCATCTGGCCACTCTACCATAAAGCCTGATTAGAGCTCTGTCAGAGTGACCATCAGGATCTTGGTCACCTCCCTGACCAAGGCCCTTCTCCCCGATTTGCTCAGTTTGACCCGAGTGGCCAGCTCTAGGAAGAGTCTTGGTGGTTCCAAACTTCTTCCATTTAAGAATGATGGTGGCCACAATGCTGCAGAAATATGTTGGTACCCTTCCCCAGATCTGTGCCTCGACACAATCCTGCCTTGGAGCTCTACAGACAATTCCTTCGACCTTGTGGCTTGGTTTTTGCACCGTCAACTGTGGGACCTTAATAAATAGACAGGTGTGTGCCTTTCCAAATCATGTCCAATCAATTGAATTTACCATTTATGTATTATGTAAATAAGGTATTCTTTATAAATTTGCCCAAAATAAAACTGTTTTTGCGTTGTCATTATGGGGTATTGTTTGTAGATTGATGAGGAAAAAACACTAATATTTAATCAATTTTAGAATAAGGCTGTAACGTAACAAAATGTGGGAAAAGCTGAGGGGTCTGAATAATTACCGAAGGCACTGCGTTTACTGACATGAGGAAGTCAGTAAATGTACTTACATTTATGGCATTTAGCAGACGCTCCAGTGAGACTTACAGTGGCAAATATGGTTATGTGCCTTGCTGAAGAACATCGACAGTTTTTCACCTAGTCGGCTCAGGAAAAGTATGGTGCCTTGCTGAAGAACATCGACAGTTTTTCACCTAGTCGGCTCAGGAAAAAGCTTTTAGGGAGGCTTTTCCCATCCTCTTCAGATAAATATTATCATAACACACAACTGAAGACCATGTCCATTGATTTAACTGTTCTAAGTAAAGCATCTCCTAAACCAGGTATTCCCAAACTGGGGTACGCACAATGCTGTCGGGGGTATGCCAAATAAAAATGTGATTTTTTTAAATAACATTATTTTTCTTCACATTTTCAAACAGTCCATTTATTTGGGTAAGGTTTATTTCTCACCTGAGTAGCCTCGTTTCACTGACAAAAATAAAATGAAACCATCAAGTGTTCAGCGAAATAACAACACTTTTTCAAATACAGGTAGCTGTTACTTTCACTAACGGTCCGTATGGAGCCAAACGTAACTGCTGCTTATGTTGTTATCTGTACTGATGGTGCAAAAGCCATGACAGGGAGACATAGTGGAGTGGTAATGCCCGTGCAAGCAGTTTCTCCCGACGCCACTTGGATCCACTGCAGCATCCACCAAGAGGCTCTTCCTACCAAGGGAATGCCTGACAGCTTGAAAGACGTTTTGGGCACAACAGTGAAAAGGTTAACTTTGTTAAAGCAAGGCCCCTGAACTCCCGTGTATTTTCTGCATTATGCAATGATATGGGCAGCGACCATGTAAAGCTTTTACAACATACTGTGCTGGTTATCAAGGGACAAAGTATTGACACAAGTATTTTTGAATTGAGAGACGAGACAAGTTCTTTACTGACCATCCTTTTCACTTGTCTGACCGCTCGCATGATGACGGGTTTCTCACACGACTGGCCTATTTGGGTCATGTTTTTCTCGCCTGAATGATCTGAATCTAGGATTACAGGGACTCTCTGCAACTATATTCAATATGCAGGACAAAATTGAGGCTATGATTAAGAAGTTGGAGCTCTTTTCTGTCTGCATTAACAAGGACAACACACAGGTCTTTCCGTCATTGTATGAGTTTTTGTGTGCAAATGAACTCAAGCTTACAGACCATGTCAAATGTGATATAGCGAAGCACCTGAGTGAGTTGGGTGCACAATTAAGCAAGTACTTTCCCGAAATGGATGACACAAACATCTGGATTCGTTATCCCTTTCATGCCCTGCCTCCAGTCCACTTACCGATATCTGAACAAGAGAGCCTCATCGAAATTGCAACAAGTGGTTCTGTGAAAATGTAATCAGAAGCCACTGCCAGATTTATGGATTGGGCAGTGCTCAGAGTATCCTACCTTAGCAAATCGCGCTGTTAAGACACTGATGCCCTTTGCAAACACGTAGCTATGTGAGAGTGGATTCTCGGGCCTCACTAGCATGAAAACTAAATACAGGCACAGACTGTGTGGAAAATGATTTAAGACGGAGACTCTCTCCAATACAACCCAACATTGCAGAGTTATGTGCATCCTTTCAAGCACACCCTTCTCATTAACCTGTAGTGAGCTTTTCACAATTTGATGAATAAATAAGGTTTTATATGTAAGATAAAGTATTGATTATTATTATATTGTTATTTGTGACCTGGTTCTATAAGAGCTAAAAAAAACTCACTCATTCTTATGTTTAATACATGTATAGTATAGTGTGTGTGTGTGTGTGTGGCAGGCTTACAATGATGGCAAAAAAAAACTACATTTGAGAGTGCGCTGACCCTGGTGCTAGAGGGGGTACGCAGCTGGAGGATGAATGTTTGAAGGGGTACGGGACCTTAAAAAGTTTGGGAACCACTGTCCTAAACCAACGACACAAACGCTGTTTCCATAAACCAGACATCTGACCTCTTTTTGTGTGTTTAGGCTACAAAGTGCAACTGTCTTTGAAGGAATATCGAACACCTTATAAGGGAAAAGTTGACAATGCTTTGGTTTATTTTAGAAGACGCCCACACCATCTTGGATAAAAACAACAGACAGACTCTTTGTTTCTGTGTCGGAAGATGGGATGATTTTCATACCAGTCTCACTGTAAACCACAAGCTGCTGCTGGTGGTGGTAGGAACCTAACAAAACAGCTAGGGAAAAGTGGCTAAAGGCTAAGTGATCTATTGTGGTCATTGGAATTAAAGTGTGTTTTAGTAAAAGGTTTTCATAAACATGTTTCTAGACTTTCTACAGATCTCAGGCCACCATACAGACAAGGTTTGATAAGGGTAGTTGTTTTGTTCATGTTTGTTTTGTTCATGTTTGTTTTGTTTATGTTTCTAGACTTTCTACAGATCTCAGGCCACCATACAGACAAGGTTTGATAAGGGTAGTTGTTTTGTTCATGTTTGTTTTGTTCATGTTTGTTTTGTTTATGTTTCTAGACTTTCTACAGATCTCAGGCCACCATACAGACAAGGTTTGATAAGGGTAGTTGTTTTGTTCATGTTTGTTTTGTTCATGTTTGTTTTGTTTATGTTTCTAGACTTTCTACAGATCTCAGGCCACCATACAGACAAGGTTTGACAAGGGTAGTTGTTTTGTTCATGTTTGTTTTGTTTATGTTTCTAGACTTTCTACAGATCTCAGGCCACCATACAGACAAGGTTTGACAAGGGTAGTTGTTTTGTTCATGTTTGTTTTGTTTATGTTTCTAGACTTTCTACAGATCTCAGGCCACCATACAGACAAGGTTTGACAAGGGTAGTTGTTTTGTTCACAAACATCGAAATACGTTCACAATCACCAAAATAAACACAAACGGTAGGTAGGTAGGTAGGTAGGTAGGTAGGTAGATAGGTAGGTAGGTAGGTAGGTAGGTAGGAGGTGCAACTCCTGACTAATAGCAGTCTTGGTAAACAAACAAGCCAAATATTTAAAAGGTTAACCTCTTGAGCTTATGGCTCAATACTGCCCCCGTTGGAGGAAGTGCGTGCCCATAGTAAACTGAAAATATTTTTTTCCAAAATTGCTAATATATGCATATAATAATAATTATTGAATAGAAAACACTCTAAAGTTTCTAAAACCGTTTAAATTATGTCTGTATGTAAAGCAGAACTCTCAGGGCAGCCTTTCTCCCAAACTCTCTCTTGTCAAGAGAAAAGTTGGGTCAACTTTGACGTCACCGCCCCCCACCCTTCCCAGGCAGCTACCGATCTGGGAACAGTATGTATTTGTTCAGCGCGATGTCTGCTTTCAATTGGCACGTTCATTGTTTGAATTTCGCGCTCCCTCATCCTTTGGCGGGCGAAAATGCCCGGTTCACTCTCACATACATGCACTCTATTGCGCGCGCCGATTTGGGGAACGTTCTTTTCCAATAGACACCAGTTGAAGCCGGTTCGTTTGTTCGCGATGATCATTGTTTTACATGATAAAAACATCATTTTGCTCGATTCTGCACTTAGTTTGACCAGTTTAGTCAACATATAATATGTAATTTTGAAGTTTGATTGCGCAAGAGTGCGGGACCAGAAGGAGCAGAAGTTATTTTGGGTGCATTTCAGCTGAAGCTGTTAGCATAT
This sequence comes from Oncorhynchus tshawytscha, assembly GCF_018296145.1. Classification (NCBI taxonomy): domain Eukaryota; kingdom Metazoa; phylum Chordata; class Actinopteri; order Salmoniformes; family Salmonidae; genus Oncorhynchus; species Oncorhynchus tshawytscha. The sequence goes on along the minus strand of NC_056433.1, from coordinate 8,950,205 downwards.
GCTAATACAAAGACGCACAACTTGAAACCAAACGATGTATTGGGTAAGTATGACTCCTTCTACGTCTTCTGATCGAAGAACATCAAAGGTAAGGGAATATTTATGTGGTTATTTTGGGTTTCTGTGGACTCCAAACGTAGAGGAGACACTGCTAATATCTGAGCGCCGACTCATAGCATAGACTAGTGAACGAATTCTGTAACGTTAAAAATAAATGTAACACAGCGGTTGTATTAAGAAGAAGTGTATCTTTGTAACTATATGTAGAACATGTATATTTAGTCATGTTTATTGCTTGTTATCTGACGTTATCTGTCCGAGCTATCATAATTTCTCCGGACATTTTGAGTAGCATTTTTTGAAATGTCGTCATTGTAAACAGAGATTTATGGATATTAATGGCATATTATTGAAAAAAAAAAAAATGTACTGTGTAACATGTAATATTACTGTCATCTGATGAAGATTTTCAAAAGGTTAGTGAATTATTTATTTTTTAATCCTACTTTTAAATTTTATATTTTCTGGGACAAAATGGCCGCCGCTTGCATTTTGTTTCGGTGGTGGTCTAATATAAATGTGTGCTATGTTTTCGCCGTAAAACATTTTAGAAATCTGACTTGCTGGGTAGATGAACAAGGTGTTTATCTTTCATTTGAGCTATTGGACTTGTGTAGGTGTGGAGGTTAAATATGTCTAAGAATATTTTTTCACATTTTGCGTTATGCTAATGAGCTTGAGCCGTAGTCACGATCCCGGATCCGGGATGGGTAGCATCAAGAGGTTAAGTAGTGTTCTGTTCTAAATGGTTGAAAACTGCTGGTCTTTACCAAGTGGTTGTAAATCTCTTCAGTTAATTGTTAGTATTAACTTAAATCTCTCCTGTCTTGGCCTGCGACTCTCTCTCTCTCTCTCTCTCTCTCTCTCTCTCTCTGTGTGTGTATCTCTCTCTCTCTGTCTTCCCTGAAGGGTGTCACGTTCTGACCTTTATTTCCTGTGTTTTGTATTTAGTTAGTATGGTCAGGGCGTGAGTTGGGTGGGCAGTCTATGTTTGATTTTCTATGATTTGGGGTTTTCTATGTTTCGGCCTAGTATGGTTCTCAATCAGAGGCAGGTGTCATTAGTTGTCTCTGATTGAGAATCATACTTAGGTAGCCTGGGTGTCACTGTGTGGGTGTGGGTGATTGTTCCTGTCTTTGTGTTTTGCACCAGATGGGACTGTTTTGAGTTTTCACATTTCTTGTTTTTGTTAGTTTGTTCATGTAAAGGGATTTATTAAAACATGAATCAAAACAACCACGCTGCGCTTTGGTCCGCCTCTCGTTCAGATGAAGAAATCCATTACAGAATCACCCACCCAACTCGGACCAAGCGGCGTGGTAAACAGCAGCGACGACAGCAGCAGCAGCGGCAACAACAGCGGCCAGCATCACAGGACTCCTGGACATGGGAGGATGTATTGGATGGCAAGGGTTGCTACACCTGGGAGGAGATCCTGGCGGGAAAGGATCGCCTTCCATGGGAACAGGTGGAGGCAGCTAGGAGAATGGAGGCAGCCGGAGAGAGGAGCCGGCGATATGAGGAGGCAGCACGGCAGTGCGACAGGTACGAGAGGCAGCCCCAAAAATTTTTTGGGGGGCAGACGAGGTGGGGCAGACGAGGTACTAAGCCAGGTAGCAGACCTGAGCTCACTCCTCGTGCTTATTATAAGCAGCGCATTACTGGTCAGGCATCGTGTTATGTACGGACGCACGGTGTCGCCAGTGCGTGCCCATAGCCCGGTGCGCTATAGGGCAGCCCCGAAAGTGCCATGTGAGTGTGGGCATTGAGCCAGGGCGTATGGTGCCTGCTCAGCGGGTCTGGTCGCCGGTACGCAGTTTTGGTCCAGGTTATCCTGCGCCAGCTCTGCGTGCTGTGTCTCCGGGCGCTGGGAGGTGCAGTGCGTCCTCTGCCTGCGCTCCGCTCGTGCCGGGCAAATGTGGGAGTGGAGCCTAGGGGAGAGATGCGTGTAGTGAGCACTAGATCTCCCGTGCTTATCCACAGCCCGGTTCAACCTGTGCCTGCACTCTGGAGGGTCCGGGCTAGAGTAGTTGTCCAGCCTGGGGAAGTGGTGCCAAGGTTGCGCACCAGAGCTCCAGTGCTCCCCCCACATCCCGGTCCTTCAGGTGCCTCCTCTTAACACCAAGCCTCCTGAAGGTCTCCCCAGCCTGGTGGTTCCTGTGGCAGCCCCACGCACCAGGCTGTCTCTCCGTCTCCTCCCTGCAGGTGGTCCCGCCTGTCCGGCGCCGCTGCCGGAGCCTCCCGCCTGTCCGGAGCCTCCCGCCTGTCCGGCGCTGCTGCCGGAGCCTCCCGCCTGTCCGGCGCCGCTGCCGGAGCCTCCCGCCTGTCCGGAGCCTCCCGCCTGTCCGGCGCTGCTGCCGGAGCCTCCCGCCTGTCCGGCGCCGCTGCCGGAGCCTCCCGCCTGTCCGGCGCCGCTGCCGGAGCCTCCCGCCTGTCCGGAGCCTCCCGCCTGTCCGGCGCTGCTGCCGGAGCCTCCCGCTTGTCCGGCGCCACTGCTGGAGCCTCCCGCCTGTCCGGCGCCGCTGCCGGAGCCTCCCGCCTGTCCGGAGCCTCCCGCCTGTCCGGCGCTGCTGCCGGAGCCTCCCGCCTGTCCGGCGCCACTGCTGGAGCCTCCCGCCTGTCCGGCGCCGCTGCCGGAGCCTCCCGCCTGTCCGGAGCCTCCCGCCTGTCCGGCGCTGCTGCCGGAGCCTCCCGCCTGTCCGGCGCCACTGCTGGAGCCTCCCGCCTGTCCGGCGCCGCTGCCGGAGCCTCCCGCCTGTCCGGAGCCTCCCGCCTGTCCGGCGCTGCTGCCGGAGCCTCCCGCCTGTCCGGCGCCACTGCTGGAGCCTCCCGCCTGTCCGGCGCCGCTGCCGGAGCCTCCCGCCTGTCCGGAGCCTCCCGCCTGTCCGGCGCTGCTGCCAGAGCCTCCCGCCTGTCCGGCGCCGCTGCCGGAGCCTCCCGCCTGTCCGGAGCCTCCCGCCTGTCCGGCGCTGCTGCCGGAGCCTCCCGCCTGTCCGGCGCCGCTGCCGGAGTCTGAGGCGCCAGAGCCCGTCAGCCCAGAGGTGCCAGAGCCTCTGCCCCTCTGCCCCTCTGTCCAGAGCTTCTGCCCCTCTGTCCAGAGCTTCTGCCCCTCTGTCCAGAGCTGCCCCTCTGTCCCGAGCTGCCCCTCTGTCCAGTGGGGTCATTGAGAGGGGTGGCCATGGTGAGAAAGCCACGGAGGCGGACAATAAGGCGGACTAAGACAATGGTGAAGTGCGGTCCGCGTCCTGCGCCAGAGCCGCCACCGCGGACAGACGCCCACCCAGACCCTCCCCTATAGGTCAAGGTTTTGCGGCCGGAGTCCGCACCTTTGGGGGTACTGTCACGTTCTGACCTTTATTTCCTGTGTTTTGTATTTAGTTAGTATGGTCAGGGCGTGAGTTGGGTGGGCAGTCTATGTTTGATTTTCTATGATTTGGGGTTTTCTATGTTTCGGCCTAGTATGGTTCTCAATCAGAGGCAGGTGTCATTAGTTGTCTCTGATTGAGAATCATACTTAGGTAGCCTGGGTGTCACTGTGTGGGTGTGGGTGATTGTTCCTGTCTTTGTGTTTTGCACCAGATGGGACTGTTTTGAGTTTTCACATTTCTTGTTTTTGTTAGTTTGTTCATGTAAAGTTTCAACGATTTCATTGAAGATATCATGGCGAATAAATAATGTAAAGCGAGGTCAAAGTCTAAAGTGAAAGTGAAAAAGTGAAAGTGAGACAGATTGTTTGAGGAATCTTGGAGTGTTATGATTCAAACGAACTGAGGAGCTGTTTCTGCAAGGACAGGACGCAATGAAATGTGTGGTTTGTTTGTG
>NC_056433.1:8906157-8946223 GCF_018296145.1 Oncorhynchus tshawytscha | reverse complement strand
TCACCTTAGGGACTGTTCCCTCTGCTCTATACCATACATATCTGTTTATTTTATGTGATGATAAAAGGCTCAGACAATACAAATATATTTTAAATGTTTTCTTTCACAGTGATAGCGACTCCGACTGGGAGGCCCCGGTGCCAAGCTGCCCGCTCTACCTGTGCCCCCAGTGGTGTTCATATGCCACAGTTCATTACTGCAGGTATGACTGTGCCTCAGGGCCAAAAGGGCACAGCATGGAGGCGTCGTTGTGTTCTGTGTCGCATGAAATGTACCACTTGTTCAGTTTGCCTCTGCTTTACATCAGAAAGAGACTGCTATGGGACATGACACAGGCAGCAAAATACTGTGACGAGGACTTCCAATGGGTGTACTATTTTTTTTTTTTTATATTTATTTTCTAATATTTTTTTAAACATTTTTTTTGTGTGTGTGTGTGTTAGAATTGCTTTTTGATGTGTAGTTATTTGCACTGCACTGCTGTATATAGTTATAGGTCATTTCACCAATTCCGCCACTTGGGTACATTTGGGCAACTTGTGTGGGACACCTGAGTGACTTCATGCTAAATGTCATGTAGCTCACCCATTCCTGAAGATATCAGTCTGAAACTTTGCACACCTACAGTTGCCCTCTTGTGTTATCCATCAAAATGATCTCCAGCATCCTATCTGACTGTGTGGCTGTTCTAGTACATGTGACAGATGATGCTACAACAATAAGAAACAGAAAACGTATGCTCTTTCTTTCTCTTTTCTTCCACCAGATCTACTGTGTTATATTCTCCTACATTCAATTAACATTTCCACAAACTTCACAATGTTTCCATTCAAATGATACCAAGAATATGCATATCCTTGCCTCTGGGGCTGAGCTACAGGCAGTTAGATTTAGGTATGTCTTCAGGCGGAAATTGAGAACAAAGGGATGCAGCCATAACAGGTTTTAAGGGTTTTAAGGTGAGAGAAGAAGCATCAGAAGGGTTGGAGGAGCTTTGAGAGGGCATTTAACCCAAAATATGCCAAAGTCATTTTGGTATTTACTCTCTAAGCCATTACTGACGGAAGTTGGGTCTTGTCACGTGCCAGGCGAGAATAGCATTACTCACATGTTGGGGAAAAGATTCACAACCAAAGAAACTTAAATTAACAAAGAGTAGAAGAGGATACATGGTGAACTATGACCTGTGGGTCACAAAACGTGCAACATTAAAATACCATATATTTAACTAGAGAAGCATCTAACGACCCCATTCATTTCCCTGGATAAATGGCCTGCCATGTCACTGGGATAGGAAATAACACAGCGTTTTACTATGTCATAGATCATTTAAAAAACCACAAGACGTATATCTAACTGTAGAGCAGTGATTTATACATATCGCTGAAACCACCACAGGACATGTCTACAATTTGTATGCATCGATTCTGCAAACGTGACATCAGGCGCACTAGCCACAGTGTTATATTTTAATCATGTGCAACCATGACATGTATCATCTGCTGTCAATGTCAGTCAGTCTTGACATTCTTTTAGAAAACCATAAAAACAGTTATGGATTGGTGTTTGATCCACTTTCTCAGTATTCACGTGTTTTTCTAATTCTGTTGAATATCAATACAAAATGGTGATATTAGGTAGTTAACTGTAATGTAAGTGATATGTTCTATGTTGTTAGGAGTCTTCAGCACTTATTTTAAGTAAACAACTTGGTTCAACTCGAACACATCTGCTGTTGTGTACGGAAACCATTCTACTACCTGGGAAGAGCTGGCAGCACGTTTAGCTGAACTAACGTTAGACAGGTACGTGAGAGGTACTGAGACAGACCTGGTTCCTATTATCATCATCGACTAGCCCCTCCAGTTGGGTCTGTCCTCATGTGCTCCTGAGCTCTGAGAGGCTTTTCACCTCATGGGAGAGAGAGAGAGGGAGAGAAAGAGAGGGACGGATGGAGAGAGAGAGATGGACAGAGAGAGATGGACAGAGAGAGAGAGAGAGACGAAGAGAGGGAGAGACGAAGAGAGGGAGAGAGAGAGACGGAGAGAGGGATGGAGAGAGGGATGGAGAGAGGGAGCGAGAGAGAGGGACAGAGAGAGGGAGAGAGGGACGGAGAGAGGGACAGAGAGAGGGAGAGAGAGAGGGAGGGAGAGATGGAGAGAGAGAGAGGGAGAGAGTACTTCTTTACCTATGAGGTCATAACGGTGTCCACCTACGAATACAGACACGTCTAGCCATAATATCTGATGACAACACAGCTGACTCCAGATGATACTACAGATCTCTCCTTTCACCTCTCAGAGACAAATCCCTTCTTCAACTAGGCCTTATCTTCAAATACATCAAATGTATGAACAGGAAATAAACGATTTCAACAGAATTAATTAAGTAAATGATATTTGGAGGGTTTGTTAAGATTCTTACTGCTACAAGCTTTATTATTTCTGATTAAATCATACTTTATCAATCCTTGGGAGATTACGTCAGCTAATATACATAGCCTTGTCTGAGCGTTAGAGATTTGGGTGGCCTGGATTCCAACAACATTGTGCTTGTGGTTTGGTGAATTACGCTCACATGGGGATGATCAGCCTGACTAACTGACTCAGTCGGTCACACAATGTTGCAGTGTTTTCGCAACAAAAAAACAAAAAAACAAGCACCCTCTTCTTCACCCTTCAAAAGAGTACACATCATTGACTCCAGATATAGAGACACTTCACCTCCTGTGGGTTAGCATGCTGCAAAGACCTCCATATAATAACACAATAGATCAATAGATGAGAAAACCATCAATTCATGTTGATTTCATTATTCCCCTTGGGGTGCAGAGACACACACTGAGGTCAGCCTGCAGAAGACAGCCGCGATGACACACCAGCTATTCCCAGACTTGTCTTCTGGCTACTGGCAAAGATATCATAACTCTTCCATCCAACAATCTCTTAAACAATGATTGATTTCGAAGGTTTCGGAGAGGACAAAAGCATTAAAAAAAAGCAACTCAGCCTTAGAAAAAAATGATCCTGATTGACAACCATCCTTGATCAAGCCAGAAAACACTGAAGTGATTAATCAGACCAAGATCAACAACATCAGGCAATGACTACATCAAGCTTGTGTAACGATGTGCGCTGAGAGTCGGGTAAAGCAAGTTCAGTTTTTAATAAATAAATGGAACGTAATACAAAACAGGAAACACAAACAGCACACAGACAGGAAACAGAAACAATGACGCCTGGGGAAGGAACCAAGGGAATCAGGGAGGTGATGGAGTCCAGGTGAGTGTCATAATGCACGTAACGATGGTGACAGGAGTGCCAGCCTGGTAACCTAGAGACCGGAGAGGGAGCACACAGTGACAGCTTGTGAATACAAACTTGTTGGATGCATTTGTTAATCGTTTAGATTGTGTTTCAGATTATTTTGTTCCCAATAGAAATTAATGGTAAATAACGTATTGTGTAATTTTGGTGGCACATTATTATTCTAAATAAGAATAGAATATGTTTCTAAACACTTCTACGTTAATGTGGATACTACCATGGTTACGCATAGTCCTGAATGAATCCTGAATAATGATAAGTGACAGAGTTACAGACGCACAACTATCATACCAGCAAGACATGCTAACTACTCACCATTATAATAACAGGATGTTCGCATTTTGGGGGGCGGTATGAAACAAAAGTGTATGTCACGCGTCACTACTTCACAGGAGAGCCATTTGAATGTAAACTTTTTTAAATGAGTTCTGATTGGTCTGCCATGTAGTAGGCTTCTGTCTATAACATGAGCTGCTCAGTAGGTGTCGATCATCCTTGCTACCGCAGCTTTTATGAAAGATATAAAGTTATCCATGGAGAACTGCAGTGTTGCTTTCCACTCTCTGGAGGACCACGTTTTGAAATCACTGGAATTAGAGTATGATAGCTAAGGAGATGGAGGAAATTCTGGCATTGTGATTGAAAATATGCAGAGGGAGTCAAAAAGAGAACACACAGAAGGCTGTTGTATAAAACACCTGTTTTCCGGATTACATCTTCTAACTAAGGGCAACCATGGCATCCGTGACAGAGAGGGAGAAGTGTCCATCCATTTATACCGGTAAGAGAGTCTAGGTAGCTACATTTTCAGATATTACACGTTTCTAATTTTGTCAGAGAGTGGTTTTATTTAAAGTTAAAAGCATACTGTTAGCTATCTAGCTAACGTTAGCTGGCTGGCTCGCTAGCTAACTTTACGTGTATGATCTGGGCATTGATATTATTCGTATCTCGGAGCCATTTGCATTGCTAGTTATAGCCTAATGTTAGCTAGCTAGCTAACATTGAACCTGGTTGGGTAGCTACCAGAAGATTCATATATGGTAGTAATGTTATGAGTTTGTTTAGTTTGGTTCATTGTTTAGCTAGCTAGCTACATGTCATCGACAAAATACTTCACTACACAAGTAACCATTTCAATAGAATGTTCATGATGTCACTGCGACAACTTTCGATCGACGTAGCTGGTAAATACGCTCTGACTATCCACTCCGATTTCAGAGCACTCTCGACTGAGTGTGCTAGAGCGCAGAATAGCTGACAAACCCTCAATACTCGTTGAATATGGTTGATACCAGTCAACTTTGACAAAAAAGCCTAATTAAGTTATTGCCAGCAGCACAGTTAAAGTCACCAACGCTCTAGAATGGCCATATTATTGCTATAATTACTGTAAACATAGGCCTTCTGCTTATTAAACAAGATGGCCGACATGTTGATGGCCGACTCCTTGATGGCCGACTCATTGATGGCCGACTCGTTGATGGCCGACTTCGTTGATGGCCGACGTTGATGGCCGACTCGTTGATGGCCGACTTCGTTGATGGGATTCGTTGATGGCCGACTCGTTGATGGCCGACACGTTGATGGCCGACACGTTGATGGCCGACTTCGTTGATGGCCGACTCGTTGATGGCCGACACGTTGATGGCCGACTCGTTGATGGCCGACTTCGTTGATGGCCGACGTTGATGGCCGACTCGTTGATGGCCGACTCGTTGATGGCCGACTCGTTGTTGATGGCCGACTCGTTGATGGCCGACTTCGTTGATCGTTGATGGCCCGTTGATGGCCGACTCGTTGATGACCGACTGCGTTGATGGCGACTCGTTGATGGTCGACTTCGTTGATGGCCGACTCGTTGATGGCCGATCGTTGATGGCCGACTCGTTGATGGCCGACGTTGATGGCCGACTCGTTTGATGGCCGACTCGTTGATGGCCGACCGACTCGTTGATGACCACGTTGATGGCCGACACGTTGATGGGCCGACACGTTGATGGCCGACTCGTTGATGGCCGACAGGTTGATGGCCGACTTCGTTGATGGCCGACTCGTTGATGGACACCGACACGTTGATGGCCGACACGTTGATGGCCGACACGTTGATGGTCGACTCGTTGATGGCCGACTCGTTGATGGCCGACTCGTTGATGGCCGACTCGTTGATGGCCGACAGGTTGATGGCCAAAAGAGTCACTGTAACAAGGTTCCCATCCAACCGTTTTATGTGAGTAACGAACATGTTGGATAAAAAATGTCATGACAGGCCTGATGGAAACAGCGACTTGTCTGTAAACTTTTCAAATGTCGCCAAAACTAAATATGCTAGACAAGGTTGAAGTTTATTTGGCTACAGATTTAATATGTTATGACAAACTTCACAGGGTGGTGAAATTGCACAGTGATCTGTTTGATCCTCCTTTCCAATAAATATTGAGGATCTTATTCTGGTGACATGATGATCGATGCTTGGCTGCCGTAGTAATCTCATCATGTAGGCTATCTGCAAGCTGTTGGCTAGAGGGTTATGTGACAAAAGTTGAAAATGTGATGGAAACACATTGAACTTTAGATGTTTATTAGGTACATGAAAAACGTTAGTGAAAAAGTACTTATTATGTGCACTATGTCGTCACACACTGCATTTTTTTATCCGAAGCAAGTCAGTTTGGTGGAAACACACTACTGGTGAGAAAATTAGCAGATTTTAAATCAAATCAAATCAAATCAAATCAAATTTTATTTGTCACATACACATGGTTAGCAGATGTTAATGCGAGTGTAGCGAAATGCTTGTGCTTCTAGTTCCGACAATGCAGTAATAATGAGCAAGTAATCTAACTAACAATTCCAAAAAAAAACTACTGTCATACACAGTGTAAGGGGATAAAGAATATGTACATAAGGATATATGAATGAGTGATGGTACAGAGCAGCATAGGCAAGATACAGTAGATGATATCGAGTACAGTATATACATATGAGATAAGTATGTAAACCAAGTGGCATAGTTAAAGTGGCTAGTGATACATGTATTACATAAGGATGCAGTCGATGATATAGAGTACAGTATCAACGTATGCATATGAGATGAACAATGTAGGGTAAGTAACATTATATAAGGTAGCATTGTTTAAAGTGGCTAGTGATATATTTACATCATTTCCCATCAATTCCCATGATTAAAGTGGCTGGAGTAGAGTCAGTGTCATTGACAGTGTGTTGGCAGTAGCCACTCAATGTTAGTGGTGGCTGTTTAACAGTCTGATGGCCTTGAGATAGAAGCTGTTTTTCAGTCTCTCGGTCCCAGCTTTGATGCACCTGTACTGACCTCGCCTTCTGGATGGCAGCGGGGTGAACAGGCAGTGGCTCGGGTGGTTGATGTCCTTGATGATCTTTATGGCCTTCCTGTAGCATCGGGTGGTGTAGGTGTCCTGGAGGGCAGGTAGTTTGCCCCGGTGATGCGTTGTGCAGACCTCACTACCCTCTGGAGAGCCTTACGGTTGAGGGCGGTGCAGTTGCCATACCAGGCGGTGATACAGCCCGCCAGGATGCTCTCGATTGTGCATCTGTAGAAGTTTGTGAGTGCTTTTGGTGACAAGCCGAATTTCTTCAGCCTCCTGAGGTTGAAGAGGCGCTGCTGCGCCTTCCTCACGATGCTGTCTGTGTGAGTGGACCAATTCAGTTTGTCTGTGATGTGTATGCCGAGGAACTTAAAACTTGCTACCCTCTCCACTACTGTTCCATCGATGTGGATGGGGGTGTTCCCTCTGCTGTTTCCTGAAGTCCACAATCATCTCCTTAGTTTTGTTGACGTTGAGTGTGAGGTTATTTTCCTGACACCACACTCCGAGGGCCCTCACCTCCTCCCTGTAGGCCGTCTCGTCGTTGTTGGTAATCAAGCCTACCACTGTTGTGTCGTCCGCAAACTTGATGATTGAGTTGGAGGCGTGCATGGCCACGCAGTCGTGGGTGAACAGGGAGTACAGGAGAGGGCTCAGAACGCACCCTTGTGGGGCCCCAGTGTTGAGGATCAGCGGGGAGGAGATGTTGTTGCCTACCCTCACCACCTGGGGGCGGCCCGTCAGGAAGTCCAGTACCCAGTTGCACAGGGCGGGGTCGAGACCCAGGGTCTCGAGCTTGATGACGAGCTTGGAGGGTACTATGGTGTTGAATGCCGAGCTGTAGTCGATGAACAGCATTCTCACATAGGTATTCCTCTTGTCCAGATGGGTTAGGGCAGTGTGCAGTGTGGTTGAGATTGCATCGTCTGTGGACCTATTTGGGCGGTAAGCAAATTGGAGTGGGTCAAGGGTGTCAGGTAGGGTGGAGGTGATATGGTCCTTGACTAGTCTCTCAAAGCACTTCATGATGACGGATGTGAGTGCTACGGGGCGGTAGTCGTTTAGCTCAGTTACCTTAGCTTTCTTGGGAACAGGAACAATGGTGGCCCTCTTGAAGCATGTGGGAACAGCAGACTGGTATAGGGATTGATTGAATATGTCCGTAAACACACCGGCCAGCTGGTCTGCGCATGCTCTGAGGGCGCGGCTGGGGATGCCGTCTGGGCCTGCAGCCTTGCGAGGGTTAACACGTTTAAATGTCTTACTCACTTCGGCTGCAGTGAAGGAGAGACCGCATGTTTCCGTTGCAGGCCGTGTCAGTGGCACTGTATTGTCCTCAAAGCGGGCAAAAAGTTATTTAGTCTGCCTGGGAGCAAGACATCCTGGTCCGTGACTGGGCTGGGTTTCTTCCTGTAGTCCGTGATTGACTGTAGACCCTGCCACATACCTCTTGTGTCTGAGCCGTTGAATTGAGATTCTACTTTGTCTCTGTACTGGCGCTTAGCTTGTTTGATAGCCTTGCGGAGGGAATAGCTGCACTGTTTGTATTCAGCCATGTTACCAGACACCTTGCCCTGATTAAAAGCAGTGGTTCGTGCCTTCAGTTTCACACGAATGCTGCCATCAATCCACGGTTTCTGGTTAGGGAATGTTTTAATCGTTGCTATGGGAACGACATCTTCAACGCACGTTCTAATGAACTCGCACACCGAATCAGCGTATTCGTCAATGTTGTTGTCTGACGCAATACGAAACATCTCCCAGTCCACGTGATGGAAGCAGTCTTGGAGTGTGGAGTCAGCTTGGTCGGACCAGCGTTGGACAGACCTCAGCGTGGGAGCTTCTTGTTTTAGTTTCTGTCTGTAGGCAGGGATCAACAAAATGGAGTCGTGGTCAGCTTTTCCGAAAGGGGGCGGGGCAGGGCCTTATATGCGTCGGAAGTTAGAGTAACAATGATCCAGGGTGCAGCCGATATGCTGATAAAATTTAGGGAGTCTTGTTTTCAGATTAGCCTTGCAGTACAATGAATGCAGCCTCCGGATAAATCGTTTCCAGTTTGCAGAGAGTTAAATAAAGTTCGTTCAGAGCCATCGATGTGTCTGCTTGGGGGGATATATACGGCTGTGATTATAATCGAAGAGAATTCTCTTGGTAGATAATGGTCTACATTTGATTGTGAGAATTCTAAATCAGGTGAACAGAAGGATTTGAGTTCATGTATGTTTCTTTCATCACACCATGTCACGTTGGCCATAAGACATACGCCCCCGCCCCTCTTCTAGTGGTACCAGAAAGATGTTTGTTTCTGTCGGCGCGATGCGTGGAGAAACCCGCTGGCTGCACCGCTATTCGGATTGCGTCTCTCCAGTGAGCCATGTTTCCGTGAAGCAGAGAACGTTGCAGTCTCTGATGTCCCTCTGGAATGCTACCCTTGCTCGGATTTCATCACCCTTGTTGTCAAGAGACTGGACATTGGCAAGAAGAATGCTAGGGAGTGGTGCACGATGTGCCCGTCTCCGGAGTCTGACCAGAAGACCGCTTCGTTTCCCTCTTTTTCTGAGTCGTTTTTTTTTTTTGGTCGCTGCATGTGATCCACTCGGTTACACTGGTTGTAAGGCAGAACACAGGATCCGCATCGCGCTCCACTAAAAACATATTCTTGGTCGTACTGATGGTGAGTTGACGATGATCTTATATTCAGTAGTTCTTGTCGGCTGTATGTAAAGAAACCTAAGATGACCTGGGGTACTAGTGTAAGAAATAACACGTAAAAAAACAAAAAACTGCATAGTTTCCTAGGAACGCGAGAGCGAGGCGGCCATCTCTGTCGGCGCCGGAAGTGTGAGTGTTTAGAATATTCACATTAAATTGGATGGAAACCTAGCTACTGTGGAGACATGTGGTGAAAAGCAGGGAGAGGAGAGGAGAGGAGAGGAGAGGATTAGACCTATGCCTTCTGCTGATTAAACACGATGACAGACACTTCGATGACCAAAATAGTCCCTGCATAGAGCCATGGAGAGGTGGTGAATAACCAGGGCTATGTCTCAGCTGGTTATATCAGCCTCAACTTTATCAGTCATTATGGCTTTGTCCCACATCCCAAATGGCACCCTATCCCCTATGTAGTGGACTACAATAGACCAGAGCCCTATTCCCTATATAGTGGTACTACTATAGACCAGAGCCTTATTCCCTACATAGTGGTACTACTATAGACCAGAGCCCTATTCCCTATGTAGTGGACTACTATAGACCACAGCCCTATTCCCTATGTAGTGGACTACAATAGACCAGAGCCCTATTCCCTATATAGTGGTACTACTATAGACCAGAGCCTTATTCCCTATATAGTGGTACTACTATAGACCAGAGCCCTATTCCCTATCTAGTGGTACTACTATAGACCAGAGCTCTATTCCCTATGTAGCGCACTACTATAGACCAGAGCCCTATTCCCTATGTAGTGCACTACTAAAGGCCAGAGCCCTATTCCCTATATAGTGCACTACTATAGACAAGAGCCCTATTCCCTATATAGTGCACTACTATAGACCAGAGCCCTATTCCCTATGTAGTGCACTACTATAGACCAGGGCCCTATTTCTTATGTAGTGCACTACTATAGACCAGAGCCCTCTTCCCTATGTAGTGCACTACTATAGACCAGAACCCTATTCCCTATGTAGTGCACTACTATAGACCAGAGCCCTATTCCCTAAATAGTGCACTACTATAGACCAGAACCCCATTCCCTATATAGTGGTACTACTATAGACCAGAGCCTTATTCCCTATATAGTGGTCCTACTATAGACCAGAGCCCTATTCCCTATATAGTGGTACTACTATAGACCAGAGCCCTATTCCCTATCTAGTGGTACTACTATAGACCAGAGCCCTATTCCCTATCTAGTGGTACTACTATAGAACAGAGCCCTATTCCTATATAGTGGTACTACTATAGACCAGAGCCCTATTCCCTATCTAGTGGTACTACTATAGAACAGAGCCCTATTCCCTATATAGTGGTACTACTATAGACCAGAGCCCTATTCCCTATCTAGTGGTACTACTATAGACCAGAGCCCTATTCCCTATATAGTGGTACTACTATAGACCAGAGCCCTATTCCCTATCTAGTGCTCCACTATAGACCAGAGCCATATTCCCTATCTAGTGCTCCACTATAGACCAGAACCCTATTCCCTATCTAGTGGTACTACTATAGACCAGAGCCCTATTCCCTATCTAGTGGTACTACTATAGACCAGAACCCTATTCCCTATGTAGTGGTACTACTATAGACCAGAGCCCTATTCCCTATCTAGTGCTCCACTATAGACCAGAACCCTATTCCCTATGTAGTGGTACTACTATAGACCAGAACCCTATTCCCTATGTAGTGGTACTACTATAGACCAGAGCCTTATTCCCTATCTAGTGCTCCACTATAGACCAGAGCCCTATTCCATATGTAGTGGTACTACTATAGACCAGAACCCTATTCCCTATCTAGTGCTCCACTATAGACCAGAGCCCTATTCCCTATGTAGTGCTCCACTATAGACCAGAGCCCTATTCCCTATATAGTGGTACTACTATAGACCAGAGCCCTATTCCCTATATAGTGGTCCTACTATAGACCAGAGCCTTATTCCCTATATAGTGGTACTACTATAGACCAGAGCCCTATTCCCTATATAGTGGCACTACTATAGACCAGAGCCCTATTCCCTATGTAGTGCTCCACTATAGACCAGAGCCCTATTCCCTATGTAGTGCTCCACTATAGACCAGAGCCCTATTCCCTATATAGTGGTCCTACTATAGACCAGAGCCATATTCCCTATATAGTGGTACTACTATAGACCAGAGCCCTATTCCCTACATAGTGGTACTACTATAGACCAGAGCCCTATTCCCTATGTCGTACACTACTATAGACCAGAGCCCTATTCCCTATCTAGTGGTACTACTATAGACCAGAGCCCTATTACCCTATTCCCTATCTAGTGGTACTACTATAGACCAGAACCCTATTCCCTATCTAGTGGTACTACTATAGACCAGAACCCTATTCCCTATCTAGTGGTACTACTATAGACCAGAGCCCTATTCCCTATCTAGTGGTACTACTATAGACCAGAGCCCTATTCCTATCTAGTGGTACTACTATAGACCAGAGCCCTATTCCTATCTAGTGGTACTACTATAGACCAGAGCCCTATTCCCTATATAGTGGTACTACTATAGACCAGAGCCCTATTCCCTATCTAGTGGTACTACTATAGACCAGAGCCCTATTCCCTATCTAGTGGTACTACTATAGACCAGAGCCCTATTCCCTATCTAGTGCTCCACTATAGACCAGAGCCCTATTCCCTATCTAGTGCTCCACTATAGACCAGAGCCCTATTCCCTATATAGTGCACTACTATAGACCAGAGCCCTATTCCCTATATAGTGCTCCACTATAGACCAGAGCCCTATTCCCTATATAGTGGTACTACTATAGACCAGAGCCCTATTCCCTATCTAGTGGTACTACTATAGACCAGAGCCCTATTCCCTATCTAGTGGTACTACTATAGACCAGAGCCCTATTCCCTATCTAGTGGTACTACTATAGACCAGAGCCCTATTCCCTATCTAGTGGTACTACTATAGACCAGAGCCCTATTCCCTATCTAGTGGTACTACTATAGACCAGAGCCCTATTCCCTATATAGTGGTACTACTATAGACCAGAGCCCTATTCCTATATATAGTGGTCCTACTATAGACCAGAGCCTTATTCCCTATATAGTGGTACTACTATAGACCAGAGCCCTATTCCCTATATAGTGGCACTACTATAGACCAGAGCCCTATTCCCTATGTAGTGCTCCACTATAGACCAGAGCCCTATTCCCTATGTAGTGCTCCACTATAGACCAGAGCCCTATTCCCTATATAGTGGTCCTACTATAGACCAGAGCCCTATTCCCTATATAGTGGTACTACTATAGACCAGAGCCCTATTCCCTATATAGTGGCACTACTATAGACCAGAGCCCTATTCCCTATGTAGTGGTACTACTATAGACCAGAGCCCTATTCCCTACATAGTGGTACTACTATAGACCAGAGCCCTATTCCCTATGTAGTACACTACTATAGACCAGAGCCCTATTCCCTATCTAGTGGTACTACTATATACCAGAGCCCTATTCCCTATCTAGTGGTACTACTATAGACCAGAGCCCTATTCCCTATATAGTGGTACTACTATAGACCAGAGCCCTATTCCCTATATAGTGGTACTACTATAGACCAGAGCCCTATTCCCTATCTAGTGGTATTACTATAGACCAGAGCCCTATTCCCTATCTAGTGGTACTACTATAGACCAGAGCCCTATTCCCTATCTAGTGCTCCACTATAGACCAGAGCCCTATTCCCTATCTAGTGCTCCACTATAGACCAGAGCCCTATTCCCTATCTAGTGCTCCACTATAGACCAGAGCCATATTCCCTATCTAGTGCTCCACTATAGACCAGAACCCTATTCCCTATCTAGTGGTACTACTATAGACCAGAGCCCTATTCCCTATCTAGTGGTACTACTATAGACCAGAACCCTATTCCCTATGTAGTGGTACTACTATAGACCAGAGCCCTATTCCCTATCTACTGCTCCACTATAGACCAGAACCCTATTCCCTATCTAGTGGTACTACTATAGACCAGAACCCTATTCCCTATGTAGTGGTACTACTATAGACCAGAGCCCTATTCCCTATCTAGTGCTCCACTATAGACCAGAGCCCTATTCCCTATGTAGTGGTACTACTATAGACCAGAACCCTATTCCCTATCTAGTGCTCCACTATAGACCAGAGCCCTATTCCCTATGTAGTGCTCCACTATAGACCAGAGCCCTATTCCCTATATAGTGGTACTACTATAGACCAGAGCCCTATTCCCTATATAGTGGTCCTACTATAGACCAGAGCCTTATTCCCTATATAGTGGTCCTACTATAGACCAGAGCCCTATTCCCTATATAGTGGTACTACTATAGACCAGAGCCCTATTCCCTATCTAGTGGTACTACTATAGACCAGAGCCTTATTCCCTATCTAGTGGTACTACTATAGACCAGAGCCTTATTCCCTATCTAGTGGTACTACTATAGACCAGAGCCTTATTCCCTATCTAGTGGTACTACTATAGACCAGAGCCTTATTCCCTATATAGTGGTACTACTATAGACCAGAGCCCTATTCCCTATATAGTGGTACTACTATAGACCAGAGCCTTATTCCCTATCTAGTGGTACTACTATAGACCAGAGCCTTATTCCCTATCTAGTGGTACTACTATAGACCAGAGCCTTATTCCCTATCTAGTGGTACTACTATAGACCAGAGCCCTATTCCCTATCTAGTGGTACTACTATAGACCAGAGCCTTATTCCCTATCTAGTGGTACTACTATAGACCAGAGCCCTATTCCCTATCTAGTGGTACTACTATAGACCAGAGCCCTATTCCCTATCTAGTGTTACTACTATAGACCAGAGCCCTATTCCCTATATAGTGGTACTACTATAGACCAGTGCTCTATTCCCTATCTAGTGGTACTACTATAGACCAGAGCCCTATTCCCTATCTAGTGGTACTACTATAGACCAGAACCCTATTCCCTATCTAGTGGTACTACTATAGACCAGAACCCTATTCCCTATCTAGTGGTACTACTATAGACCAGAGCCCTATTCCCTATCTAGTGGTACTACTATAGACCAGAGCCCTATTCCCTATATAGTGGTACTACTATAGACCAGAGCCCTATTCCCTATCTAGTGGTACTACTATAGACCAGAGCCCTATTCCCTATCTAGTGGTACTACTATAGACCAGAGCCCTATTCCCTATCTAGTGGTACTACTATAGACCAGAGCCCTATTCCCTATCTAGTGGTACTACTATAGACCAGAGCCCTATTCCCTATCTAGTGGTACTACTATAGACCAGAGCCCTATTCCCTATCTAGTGGTACTACTATAGACCAGAGCCCTATCTAGTGGTACTACTATAGACCAGAGCCCTATTCCCTATCTAGTGGTACTACTATAGACCAGAGCCCTATTCCCTATCTAGTGGTACTACTATAGACCAGAGCCCTATTCTACCATCTAGTGGTACTACTATAGACCAGAGCCCTATTCCCTATGGTAGTGGTACTACTATAGACCAGAGCCCTATTCCCTATCTAGTGGTACTACTATAGACCAGAGCCCTATTCCCTATCTAGTGGTACTACTATAGACCAGAGCCCTATTCCCTATATAGTGGTACTACTATAGACCAGAGCCCTATTCCCTATCTAGTGGTACTACTATAGACCAGAGCCCTATTCCCTATCTAGTGGTACTACTATAGACCAGAGCCCTATTCCCTATCTAGTGCTACTACTATAGACCAGAGCCCTATTCCCTATCTAGTGGTCCACTATAGACCAGAGCCCTATTCCCTATATAGTGTACTACTATAGACCAGAGCCCTATTCCCTATATAGTGGTACTACTATAGACCAGAGCCCTATTCCTATCTAGTGGTACTACTATAGACCAGAGCCCTATTCCCTATCTAGTGGTACTACTATAGACCAGAGCCCTATTCCCTATCTAGTGGTCCTACTATAGACCAGAGCCCTATTCCCTATCTAGTGGTACTACTATAGACCAGAGCCCTATTCCTATCTAGTGGTACTACTATAGACCAGAGCCCTATTCCCTATATAGTGGTACTGGTACTACTATAGACCAGAGCCCTATTCCCTATATAGTGGTACTACTATAGACCAGAGCCCTATTCCCTATCTAGTGGTACTACTATAGACCAGAGCCCTATTCCCTATCTAGTGGTACTACTATAGACCAGAGCCCTATTCCCTATCTAGTGGTACTACTATAGACCAGAGCCCTATTCCTATCTAGTGGTACTACTATAGACCAGAGCCCTATTCCCTATCTAGTGGTACTACTATAGACCAGAGCCCTATTCCTATCTAGTGGTACTACTATAGACCAGAGCCCTATTCCCTATCTAGTGGTACTACTATAGACCAGAGCCCTATTCCCTATATAGTGGTACTACTATAGACCAGAGCCCTATTCCCTATCTAGTGGTACTACTATAGACCAGAGCCCTATTCCCTATCTAGTGGTACTACTATAGACCAGAGCCCTATTCCCTATCTAGTGGTACTACTATAGACCAGAGCCCTATTCCCTATCTAGTGGTACTACTATAGACCAGACCCTATTCCCTATCTAGTGGTACTACTATAGACCAGAGCCCTATTCCCTATCTAGTGGTACTACTATAGACCAGAGCCCTATTCCCTATCTAGTGGTACTACTATAGACCAGAGCCCTATTCCCTATCTAGTGGTACTACTATAGACCAGAGCCCTATTCCTATATAGTGGTACTACTATAGACCAGAGCCCTATTCCTATCTAGTGGTACTACTATAGACCAGAGCCCTATTCCCTATCTAGTGGTACTACTATAGACCAGAGCCCTATTCCCTATCTAGTGGTACTACTATAGACCAGAGCCCTATTCCCTATCTAGTGGTACTACTATAGACCAGAGCCCTATTCCCTATCTAGTGGTACTACTATAGACCAGAGCCCTATTCCCTATCTAGTGGTACTACTATAGACCAGAGCCCTATTCCTATCTAGTGGTACTACTATAGACCAGAGCCCTATTCCCTATCTAGTGGTACTACTATAGACCAGAGCCCTATTCCCTATCTAGTGGTACTACTATAGACCAGAGCCCTATTCCCTATCTAGTGGTACTACTATAGACCAGAGCCCTATTCCCTATACTAGTGGTACTACTATAGACCAGAGCCCTATTCCCTATCTAGTGGTACTACTATAGACCAGAGCCCTATTCCCTATCTAGTGGTACTACTATAGACCAGAGCCCTATTCCCTATCTAGTGGTCCACTATAGACCAGAGCCCTATTCCCTATCTAGTGGTCCTACTATAGACCAGAGCCCTATTCCCTATATAGTGGTACTACTATAGACCAGAGCCCTATTCCCTATATAGTGGTACTACTATAGACCAGAGCCCTATTCCCTATATAGTGGTACTACTATAGACCAGAGCCCTACTAGTAGACCAGAGCCCTATTCCCTATCTAGTGGTACTACTATAGACCAGAGCCCTATTCCTATCTAGTGGTACTACTATAGACCAGAGCCCTATTCCCTATCTAGTGGTACTACTATAGACCAGAGCCCTATTCCCTATCTAGTGGTACTACTATAGACCAGAGCCCTATTCCCTAGTGGTACTACTATAGTGGTAGTGGTACTACTATAGACCAGAGCCCTATTCCCTATATAGTGGTACTACTATAGACCAGAGCCCTATTCCCTATATAGTGGTACTACTATAGACCAGAGCCCTATTCCCTATCTAGTGGTACTACTATAGACCAGAGCCCTATTCCCTATCTAGTGGTACTACTATAGACCAGAGCCCTATTCCCTATCTAGTGGTACTAGACCTATAGTGGACTACTAGAGAGCCCTATTCCCTATCTAGTGGTACTACTATAGACCAGAGCCCTATTCCCTATATAGTGGTACTACTATAGACCAGAGCCCTATTCCCTATCTAGTGGTACTACTATAGACCAGAGCCCTATTCCCTATCTAGTGGTACTACTATAGACCAGAGCCCTATTCCCTATCTAGTGGTACTACTATAGACCAGAGCCCTATTCCCTATCTAGTGGTACTACTATAGACCAGAGCCCTATTCCCTATCTAGTGTACTACTATACTACTATAGACCAGAGCCCTATTCCCTATCTAGTGGTACTACTATAGACCAGAGCCCTATTCCTATCTAGTGTCTACTATAGACCAGAGCCCTATTCCCTATATAGTGGTACTACTATAGACCTAGAGCCCTATTCCCTATATAGTGGTACACTATAGACCAGAGCCCTATTCCCTATATAGTGGTACTACTATAGACCAGAGCCGTATTCCCTATCTAGTGGTACTACTATAGACCAGAGCCCTATTCCCTATCTAGTGGTACTACTATAGACCAGAGCCCTATTCCCTATCTAGTGGTACTACTATAGACCAGAGCCCTATTCCCTATCTAGTGGTACTACTATAGACCAGAGCCCTATTCCCTATATAGTGGTACTACTATAGACCAGAGCCCTATTCCCTATCTAGTGGTACTACTATAGACCAGAGCCCTATTCCCTATATAGTGGTACTACTATAGACCAGAGCCTTATTCCCTATCTAGTGGTACTACTATAGACCAGAGCCTTATTCCCTATCTAGTGGTACTACTATAGACCAGAGCCCTATTCCTATGTAGTGGTACTACTATAGACCAGAGCCCTATTCCCTATATAGTGGTCTACTATAGACCAGAGCCCTATTCCCTATATAGTGGTACTACTATAGACCAGAGCCCTATTCCCTATATAGTGGTACTACTATAGACCAGAGCCCTATTCCCTATCTAGTGCTACTACTATAGACCAGAGCCCTATTCCCTATGTAGTGGTACTACTATAGACCAGAGCCCTATTCCCTATATAGTGGTCCTACTATAGACCAGAGCCCTATTCCCTATATAGTGGTACTACTATAGACCAGAGCCCTATTCCCTATATAGTGGCACTACTATAGACCAGAGCCCTATTCCCTATGTAGTGGTACTACTATAGACCAGAGCCCTATTCCCTACATAGTGGTACTACTATAGACCAGAGCCCTATTCCCTATGTAGTACACTACTATAGACCAGAGCCCTATTCCCTATCTAGTGGTACTACTATAGACCAGAGCCCTATTCCTATCTAGTGGTACTACTATAGACCAGAGCCCTATTCCCTATATAGTGGTACTACTATAGACCAGAGCCCTATTCCCTATATAGTGGTACTACTATAGACCAGAGCCCTATTCCCTATCTAGTGGTATTACTATAGACCAGAGCCCTATTCCCTATCTAGTGGTACTACTATAGACCAGAGCCCTATTCCCTATCTAGTGCTCCACTATAGACCAGAGCCCTATTCCCTATCTAGTGCTCCACTATAGACCAGAGCCCTATTCCCTATCTAGTGCTCCACTATAGACCAGAGCCATATTCCCTATCTAGTGCTCCACTATAGACCAGAACCCTATTCCCTATCTAGTGGTACTACTATAGACCAGAGCCCTATTCCCTATCTAGTGGTACTACTATAGACCAGAACCCTATTCCCTATGTAGTGGTACTACTATAGACCAGAGCCCTATTCCCTATCTACTGCTCCACTATAGACCAGAACCCTATTCCCTATCTAGTGGTACTACTATAGACCAGAACCCTATTCCCTATGTAGTGGTACTACTATAGACCAGAGCCCTATTCCCTATCTAGTGCTCCACTATAGACCAGAGCCCTATTCCCTATGTAGTGGTACTACTATAGACCAGAACCCTATTCCCTATCTAGTGCTCCACTATAGACCAGAGCCCTATTCCCTATGTAGTGCTCCACTATAGACCAGAGCCCTATTCCTATATAGTGGTACTACTATAGACCAGAGCCCTATTCCCTATATAGTGGTCCTACTATAGACCAGAGCCTTATTCCCTATATAGTGGTCCTACTATAGACCAGAGCCCTATTCCCTATATAGTGGTACTACTATAGACCAGAGCCCTATTCCCTATCTAGTGGTACTACTATAGACCAGAGCCCTATTCCCTATCTAGTGGTGCTACTATAGACCAGAGCCCTATTCCCTATCTAGTGGTACTACTATAGACCAGAGCCCTATTCCCTATATAGTGGTACTACTATAGACCAGAGCCCTATTCCCTATATAGTGGTACGACTATAGACCAGAGCCCTATTCCCTATATAGTGGTACTACTATAGACCAGAGCCTTATTCCCTATCTAGTGGTACTACTATAGACCAGAGCCCTATTCCCTATCTAGTGGTACTACTATAGACCAGAACCCTATTCCATATCTAGTGGTACTACTATAGACCAGAACCCTATTCCCTATCTAGTGGTACTACTATAGACCAGAGCCCTATTCCCTATCTAGTGGTACTACTATAGACCAGAGCCCTATTCCCTATCTAGTGGTACTACTATAGACCAGAGCCCTATTCCCTATCTAGTGTTACTACTATAGACCAGAGCCCTATTCCCTATATAGTGGTACTACTATAGACCAGTGCTCTATTCCCTATCTAGTGGTACTACTATAGACCAGAGCTCCCTATTCCCTATCTAGTGGTACTACTATAGACCAGAACCCTATTCCTATCTAGTGGTACTACTATAGACCAGAACCCTATTCCCTATCTAGTGGTACTACTATAGACCAGAGCCCTATTCCCTATCTAGTGGTACTACTATAGACCAGAGCCCTATTCCCTATATAGTGGTACTACTATAGACCAGAGCCCTATTCCCTATCTAGTGGTACTACTATAGACCAGAGCCCTATTCCCTATATAGTGGTACTACTATAGACCAGAGCCCTATTCCCTATCTAGTGGTACTACTATAGACCAGAGTCCTATTCCTATCTAGTGGTACTACTATAGACCAGAGCCCTATTCCCTATCTAGTGGTACTACTATAGACCAGAGCCCTATTCCCTATCTAGTGGTACTACTATAGACCAGAGCCCTATTCCCTATCTAGTGGTACTACTATAGACCAGAGCCCTATTCCCTATCTAGTGGTACTACTATAGACCAGAGCCCTATTCCCTATCTAGTGGTACTACTATAGACCAGAGCCCTATTCCCTATCTAGTGGTACTATTATAGACCAGAGCCCTATTCCCTATCTAGTGGTACTACTATAGACCAGAGCCCTATTCCCTATCTAGTGGTACTACTATAGACCAGAGCCCTATTCCCTATCTAGTGGTACTACTATAGACCAGAGCCCTATTCCCTATCTAGTGCTCCACTATAGACCAGAGCCCTATTCCTATCTAGTGCTCCACTATAGACCAGAGCCCTATTCCCTATATAGTGCACTACTATAGACCAGAGCCCTATTCCCTATATAGTGCTCCACTATAGACCAGAGCCATATTCCCTATATAGTGGTACTACTATAGACCAGAGCCCTATTCCTATCTAGTGGTACTACTATAGACCAGAGCCCTATTCCCTATCTAGTGGTGCTACTATAGACCAGAGCCCTATTCCCTATCTAGTGGTACTACTATAGACCAGAGCCCTATTCCTATATAGTGGTACTACTATAGACCAGAGCCCTATTCCCTATATAGTGGTACGACTATAGACCAGAGCCCTATTCCCTATATAGTGGTACTACTATAGACCAGAGCCTTATTCCCTATCTAGTGGTACTACTATAGACCAGAGCCCTATTCCCTATCTAGTGGTACTACTATAGACCAGAACCCTATTCCATATCTAGTGGTACTACTATAGACCAGAACCCTATTCCCTATCTAGTGGTACTACTATAGACCAGAGCCCTATTCCCTATCTAGTGGTACTACTATAGACCAGAGCCCTATTCCCTATCTAGTGGTACTACTATAGACCAGAGCCCTATTCCCTATCTAGTGTTACTACTATAGACCAGAGCCCTATTCCCTATATAGTGGTACTACTATAGACCAGTGCTCTATTCCCTATCTAGTGGTACTACTATAGACCAGAGCCCTATTCCCTATCTAGTGGTACTACTATAGACCAGAACCCTATTCCCTATCTAGTGGTACTACTATAGACCAGAACCCTATTCCCTATCTAGTGGTACTACTATAGACCAGAACCCTATTCCTATCTAGTGGTACTACTATAGACCAGAGCCCTATTCCCTATCTAGTGGTACTACTATAGACCAGAGCCCTATTCCCTATCTAGTGGTACTACTATAGACCAGAGCCCTATTCCCTATCTAGTGGTACTACTATAGACCAGAGCCCTATTCCCTATATAGTGGTACTACTATAGACCAGAGCCCTATTCCTATCTAGTGGTACTACTATAGACCAGACCCTATTCCCTATCTAGTGGTACTACTATAGACCAGAGCCCTATTCCCTATCTAGTGGTACTACTATAGACCAGAGCCCTATTCCCTATCTAGTGGTACTACTATAGACCAGAGCCCTATTCCCTATCTAGTGGTACTACTATAGACCAGAGCCCTATTCCCTATCTAGTGGTACTCCTATAGACCAGAGCCCTATTCACTATCTAGTGGTACTACTATAGACCAGAGCCCTATTCCCTATCTAGTGGTACTATTATAGACCAGAGCCCTATTCCCTATCTAGTGGTACTACTATAGACCAGAGCCCTATTCCCTATCTAGTGGTACTACTATAGACCAGAGCCCTATTCCCTATATAGTGGTACTACTATAGACCAGAGCCCTATTCCCTATCTAGTGGTACTACTATAGACCAGAGCCCTATTCCTATCTAGTGGTACTACTATAGACCAGAGCCCTATTCCCTATCTAGTGGAACACTATAGACCAGAGCCCTATTCCTATCTAGTGCTACTATAGACCAGAGCCCTATTCCCTATATAGTGCACTACTATAGACCAGAGCCCTATTCCCTATATAGTGCTCCACTATAGACCAGAGCCATATTCCTATATAGTGGTACTACTATAGACCAGAGCCCTATTCCTATCTAGTGGTACTACTATAGACCAGAGCCCTATTCCCTATCTAGTGGTACTACTATAGACCAGAGCCCTATTCCCTATCTAGTGGTACTACTATAGACCAGAGCCCTATTCCCTATCTAGTGGTACTACTATAGACCAGAGCCCTATTCCCTATATAGTGGTACTACTATAGACCAGAGCCCTATTCCTATATAGTGGTACTACTATAGACCAGAGCCCTATTCCCTATGTAGTGGTACTACTATAGACCAGAGCCCTATTCCCTATCTAGTGGTACTACTATAGACCAGAGCCCTATTCCCTATCTAGTGGTACTACTATAGACCAGAGCCCTATTCCCTATCTAGTGGTACTACTATAGACCAGCCCTATTCCTATCTAGTGGTACTACTATAGACCAGAGCCCTATTCCTATATAGTGGTACTACTATAGACCAGAGCCCTATTCCCTATCTAGTGGTACTACTATAGACCAGAGCCCTATTCCCTATCTAGTGGTACTATTATAGACCAGAGCCCTATTCCCTATCTAGTGGTACTACTATAGACCAGAGCCCTATTCCCTATCTAGTGGTACTACTATAGACCAGAGCCCTATTCCCTATCTAGTGGTACTACTATAGACCAGAGCCCTATTTATAGTGGTACTACTATAGACCAGAGCCCTATTCCGTATCTAGTGCTCCACTATAGACCAGAGCCCTATTGTATAGTGCACTACTATAGACCAGAGCCCTATTCCCTATATAGTGCTCCACTATAGACCAGAGCCCTATTCCCTATATAGTGGTACTACTATAGACCAGAGCCCTATTCCCTATCTAGTGGTACTACTATAGACCAGAGCCCTATTCCCTATCTAGTGGTACTACTATAGACCAGAGCCCTATTCCCTATCTAGTGGTACTACTATAGACCAGAGCCCTATTCCCTATCTAGTGGTACTACTATAGACCAGAGCCCTATTCCCTATATAGTGGTACTACTATAGACCAGAGCCCTATTCCCTATCTAGTGGTACTACTATAGACCAGAGCCCTATTCCCTATCTAGTGGTGCTACTATAGACCAGAACCCTATTCCCTATCTAGTGGTACTACTATAGACCAGAGCCCTATTCCCTATCTAGTGGTACTACTATAGACCAGAACCCTATTCCTTATGTAGTGGTACTACTATAGACCAGAGCCCTATTCCCTATCTAGTGCTCCACTATAGACCAGAACCCTATTCCCTATGTAGTGGTACTACTATAGACCAGAACCCTATTCCCTATGTAGTGGTACTACTATAGACCAGAGCCCTATTCCCTATCTAGTGCTCCACTATAGACCAGAGCCCTATTCCCTATGTAGTGGTACTACTATAGACCAGAACCCTATTCCCTATCTAGTGCTCCACTATAGACCAGAGCCCTATTCCCTATGTAGTGCTCCACTATAGACCAGAGCCCTATTCCCTATATAGTGGTACTACTATAGACCAGAGCCCTATTCCCTATATAGTGGTACTACTATAGACCAGAGCCCTATTCCCTATATAGTGGTACTACTATAGACCAGAGCCCTATTCCCTATATAGTGCACCACTATAGACCAGAGCCCTATTCCCTATGTAGTGCTCTACTATAGACCAGAGCCCTATTCCCTATGTAGTGGTCCTACTATAGACCAGAGCCCTATTCCCTATATAGTGGTCCTACTATAGACCAGAGCCCTATTCCCTATATAGTGGTACTACTATAGACCAGAGCCCTATTCCCTATATAGTGGTACTACTATAGACCAGAGCCCTATTCCCTATATAGTGGTACTACTATAGACCAGAGCCCTATTCCCTATATAGTGGTACTACTATAGACCAGAGCCCTATTCCCTATATAGTGGTACTACTATAGACCAGAGCTTATTCCCTTATTCCCTATATAGTGGTACTACTATAGACCAGAGCCCTATTCCCTACATAGTGGTACTACTATAGACCAGAGCCCTATTCCCTATCTAGTGGTACTACTATAGACCAGAGCCTTATTCCCTATCTAGTGGTACTACTATAGACCAGAGCCTTATTCCCTATCTAGTGGTACTACTATAGACCAGAGCCTTATTCCCTATCTAGTGGTACTACTATAGACCAGAGCCCTATTCCCTATCTAATGGTACTACTATAGACCAGAGCCTTATTCCCTACTATCTATACTACTACCAGAGCCCTATTCCCTATCTAGTGGTACTACTATAGACCAGAGCCCTATTCCCTATCTAGTGGTACTACTATAGACCAGAGCCTTATTCCCTATCTAGTGGTACTATTAGACTATCCCTACTTAGACCAGAGCCCTATTCTAGTGGTACTACTATAGACCAGAGCCCTATTCCCTATCTAGTGGTACTACTATAGACCAGAGCCCCCTAGTGGTACTACTATAGACCAGAGCCTATTCCTACTACTATAGACCAGAGCCCTATTCCCTATCTAGTGGTACTACTATAGACCAGAGCCTTATTCCCTATCTAGTGGTACTACTATAGACCAGAGCCCTATTCCCTATCTAGTGGTACTACTATAGACCAGAGCCCTATTCCCTATCTAGTGGTACTACTATAGACCAGAGCCTATATAGTGGTACTACTATAGACCAGAGCCTTATTCCCTATATAGTGGTACTACTATAGACCAGAGCCCTATTCCCTATATAGTGGTACTACTATAGACCAGAGGCCTATTCCCTATCTAGTGGTACTACTATAGACCAGAGCCC
Source organism: Oncorhynchus tshawytscha (assembly GCF_018296145.1). Classification (NCBI taxonomy): domain Eukaryota; kingdom Metazoa; phylum Chordata; class Actinopteri; order Salmoniformes; family Salmonidae; genus Oncorhynchus; species Oncorhynchus tshawytscha. The sequence continues at coordinate 8,921,035 of NC_056433.1, read as the reverse complement.
TATTCCCTATATAGTGGTACTACTAGGCTTTCAGTTAAGAAGGTTAAAAAGTGAATGCGGAGCAGAACAAGAACCAGAGAGCAGCAGAGGTTTTTCTGCCTTTCTGTCTGTCAAGCCACAACTGGAAATATTACAATCATTAGATTATAAAGGGCTATGAGGTTGAGGTTAGTTCTGGAATGTGGACCTGACCGATATGTAGGAAGTCAACCGTTCAACCGTAAGCCGAGGCTATGCATAATTTAAATGTCAGAGTCGCCATGCAGGACTTAGCCTCCGTACCAAATGGCACTCTACTCCCTACATAGTGCACTACTATAGACCAGAGCCCTATTCCCTATATACTACCCTATGGGCCCTGGTCAAAAGTAGTACCATTTGGGACTTAGACATGTATATTCGGTATGTAGCTAGTGAACTAAAACCTTTCATTTTTAACCACAGCAATGTACCTTTGTAATACTGTGTTTTTTTAACAGGGTTCCGCTTCAAAACAGTTCCAGTGTTATTTTCTGTGTATAGCTGTTCTTTGAGGTGTATATTTTATACATGAATTCCATGCAACAGGGTTTACCGCGCCTTACTATTTTCTGCACATTGCTTTGCTTTGAATTTATATAGTTACAACCGACCAACCGACCAACCCACCATACCACAAACCAAAAACAGAAACAAGGTCAATGTCAACTTGGCTTCTTCAGATGTCAACAGTTGTTCTGTCTAGTTGATGTATGCGTGCGTTTATGTATCCTTACTGTGTGAGAAGCTCAAAACGGGGACAATTGAGTTCTGTGTTGGACTCGTCGTTGTTTTGAACATAGATATAACTGTTTCCTTCTATATCGAATTGAAAATAGCTTTATTGATATTGTTTCAAAATCAGAGACTGAACGAGAACAGTATGGAGAGTACACCGAGGCCCCTGGCTTTGTACCGGCCTGTCATGAAATGAAAGATGTGTTACACAGTAACACACAGTGACAATCTTTATGATCTAGTACAGGTCTAAATCACAATATCTGAACAACAGCTATGATCAAAGTAGAGGAGAGGTTGTTGCTGTTCTGAAACCTTGGGTTTCAGATTTGGATCCCCACACTGTCTCCTTTCTCATCAACACTCAAATGGGTTTGACAGCACATAAAAGCGAGCGAGTTCTGGGAGACTATTCATCCAAACACTAAAACTTTGTGTCTCCCGTCAACAGAAAACGTTGTGTCTCCCGTCAACAGAAAAGCTCCACATCCTCAAACTTTTGAAATACCAGCAGGAGTGTTTAGAGTTTAATATTATGAAATGGGAAATGGCTGCACATGGTGTGCTGGCCAGGACAGGACAGGAACCAGGTCTTGTGACAATCCGGTTAGTCGTAAAAAGTCAAACTCACTGATTGAATTGCTATTTTGACTACCCCAGAGGTGTCGATCGCTGGAGACTAATCTTGCATGGGGAGCAAAGGATGCTGACTGTTTAAAGGATTTTTATACTCATCTAAAATTGTCCCAGCTGATTAAAGCCTACACGTCCAAACAAAAGACCCTACAAAATGGACTTTGACTGGATATTGTGACGGTTCTCTTCTATCTCCTCCTCTGACGAAGAGGTGGAACAAAGATTCGGACCAAAATGCAGCGTGATGATGATTCGTGATATTTTAATGAAGGGAAAAAGTATACATGAAGAAACGACAAAATAATGAAAAGTGAAAACCGAAACAGCCCTATCTGGTGCAAACACAGAGACAGGAACAATCACCCACAAACAGCCCTATCTGGTGCAAACACAGACAGGAACAATCACCCACAAACAGCCCTATCTGGTGCAAACACAGAGACAGGAACAATCAATCAGAGACAGGAACAATCACCCACAAACAGCCCTATCTGGTGCAAACACAGACAGGAACAATCACCCACAAACAGCCCTATCTGGTGCAAACACAGAGACAGGAACAATCACCCACAAAACCCAACACAAAACAGGCTACCTAAATATGGTTCCCAATCAGAGACAATGACTAACACCTGCCTCTGATTGAGAACCATATCAGGCCAAACATAGAAATAGACAAACCAGACACACAACATAGAATGCCCACCCAGCTCACGTCCTGACCAACACTAAAACAAGGAAAACACATACGAACGATGGTCAGAACGTGACACATATTTACAAATACTCCAGAGAAATATGCTGGGAGTGGAGTGTTTGCTGTGGATATTAGTGACCACTATCCCATTGTATGTGTCAGGGATATTCGGATGCCTCGAACCAAACCTTGTTTTATCAACATGAGGAATTTTTAACATTTCAGTGAACTGGTCTTTATTTTGGTGACTTTGATTGTATTGCATCTATACCTGAGCCAGAGTTGGCTCTGAGAGTTGGCTCTGAGAGTTGGCTCCGAGAGTTGGCTCCGAGAGTTGGCTCCGAGAGTTGGCTCCGAGAGTTGGCTCCGAGACTTGGCTCGAGACTTGGCTCGAGACTTGGCTCCGAGACTTGGCTCCGAGACTTGGCTCCGAGAGTTGGCTCGAGACTTGGCTCCGAGACTTGGCTCCGAGACTTGGCTCCGAGACTTGGCTCCGAGAGTTGGCTCCGAGACTTGGCTCGAGACTTGGCTCCGAGACTTGGCTCGAGACTTGGCTCCGAGAGTTGGCTCGAGACTTGGCTCCGAGAGTTGGCTCCGAGAGTTGGCTCAGAGACTTGGCTCTGAGAGTTGGCTCTGAGAGTTGGCTCTGAGAGTTGGCTCTGAGAGTTGGCTCTGAGAGTTGGCTCCGAGAGTTGGCTCTGAGAGTTGGCTCTGAGAGTTGGCTCTGAGAGTTGGCTCACACTATTCAAATGATTGTATTGTATTGAAGACAAACATGCTCCCTTACAAAAAAAAACGGAGAATTAAAAATAGTTTTTCCCTTGGTTCAGTCCAGAGCTATCTGAAGTCATACACAACAGAGATGCTGCCTGGGCCAAAACTAGATTCACTGACTCGGGCCCAGACTGGCAGTCTTTCAGATTTTGAGAAATCTGTGTGTAAAACTATTTAGAAAGCTAAGTCTGATTATTACATTAATACACTACCTGAATGTACAGGGAACCCAGCTAAATCTGATTATTACATTAATACACTACCTGAATGTACAGGGAACCCAGCTAAGTCTGATTATTACGTTAATACACTACCTGAATGTACAGGGAACCCAGCTAAGTCTGATTATTACATTAATACACTACCTGAATGTACAGGGAACCCAGCTAAGTCTGATTATTACATTAATACACTACCTGAATGTACAGGGAACCCAGCTAAGTCTGATTATTACATTAATACACTACCTGAATGTACAGGGAACCCAGCTAAGTCTGATTATTACATTAATACACTATCTGAATGTACAGGGAACCCAGCTAAGTCTGATTATTACATTAATACACTACCTGAATGTACAGGGAACCCAGCTAAGTTCTGGAAAACTGCTATGTGACTGAAGGGTTGTGTCTCCTCTTCTTTCCCCCTAGAAATGAATTTAGATTCTGGCCCTACTACTGACAAAATTCATATAATTAATGCATTTAATCACCATTTTATCTCTGTTATCTTTGAATGTATTTCAAAGCCATCTCTTGAAAAGAGTCGTTTGGATGTAGATGGTGAAAATCTATTGAATGATACTGAAAATGCTGGTCAGGAGTTTTCTTTTCAGAAATTCACTGATAAAGAAGTCCTGGATGCATTGCTAACATGAGAGAAAAAACTAAATCCACAGGGGCTGATCATTTGGAGCCTGGTCTGCTTGTGCATACAGCTCCCTTTATTGCTCGCTCGGTAGCCCACATTTTTTAAATTAACATTGTTATCAGGAAGTAAAAGCATGGAAATCCACATATGTCCTTCCGCGTCCTACCACTCCATAAAGGTGGGGATACAAATGATCTTGACAACTATCGCCCCATTTCAAGACTACCTTGTTTCGCTAAGATTCTTTAATCCTTGGTTAATGTACAACTTTGTTCCTTTTTATCTGATAATTGTATTTTTAATATAAACCAAATCAGGGTTTAGGCCTGGGCATAGTACTACCACAGCAGCCACGCTAGTTGTTAATGATCTTGACAATGCCTTGGATGCTAAAAAGAGCTGTGCTGCCTTGTTTATTAATCTGTCACAGGCGTTCCACACTGTTGATCATTCTGTTTTACTGAAGAAATTATTAAAAATAGGCCTGGGCTTTACAGCCTGTCTATGGTTTTACAATAATCTGAGCGGCAGAAATCAGGACATCTTGACAGACGGGGTTAAATATGAATTTCCTGAGATTCAAATAGTTGTTCGATTTTGGGTCCATTATTGTTCACCTTTGTATATTAATGACATAGGAAACAGTGTTATGACTTGTAACATTCAACTCTATGTGTCACGTTCTGACCTTAGTTCTGTTACTATATCTTTGTTTTAGTATGGTCAGGGCGTGAGTTGGGTGGGTTGTCTATGTTCGGTTTTCTATCATTTGGGATTTCTGTGTTCGGCCTAGTATGGTTCTCAATCAGAGGCAGCTGTCAATCGTTGTCCCTGATTGAGAATCATACTCAGGTAGCCTGGTTTCACTTTTGAGTTGTGGGTGTTTATTTTCTGTCTTTGTTTATGTCGCCAGACAGGACTGTTTCGGTTGTCGTTCGTTCACTTTATTGTTTTGTATTTCAGTGTTCATTTTGATTAAACATTATGGACACTTACCACGCTGCGCATTGGTCCTCCGATCCTTCTCGCTACTCCTCCTCAGAAGAGAAGAACGAGAACCCTTACACTATGTAGATGACACAGTTTTGTACTGCTGTGCCACCTCAGTGCAGAAGGCCATTCGTGAACTTCAGCATGACTTTGATTCAATTCAGAAATTACTTACAAACCTTTTAAACCAGCCATGTCTAGAGGAGGACAGACTAAACCTTTTAAACCAGCCACATCTAGAGGAGGACAGACTAAACCTTTTAAACCAGCCACATCTAGAGGAGAGGATGAATGACTAAACCTTTTAAACCAGCCACGTGTAGAGGAGGACAGACTAAACCTTTTAAACCAGCCACGTCTACAGGAGGACAAACAAAACCTTTTAAACCAGCCACTTCTAGAGGAGGACAGACTAAACCTTTTAATCCAGCCACATCTAGAGGACAGACTAAACCTTTTAATCCAGCCACATCTAGAGGAGGACAGACTAAACCTTTTAAACCAGCCACGTCTACAGGAGGACAAACAAAACCTTTTAAACCAGCCACGTCTAGAGGAGGACAGACTAAACCCTTTAATCCAGCCACATCTAGAGGACAGACTAAAACTTTTAAACCAGCCACATCTAGAGGACAGACTAAACCTTTTAAATCTTTGAAACCAGCCACATCTAGAGGAGGACAGGCTAAACATTTTAAACCAGCCACATCTAGAGGACAGACTAAAACTTTTAAACCAGCCACATCTAGAGGAGAGGATGAATGACTAAACCTTTTAAACCAGCCACGTGTAGAGGAGGACAGACTAAACCTTTTAAACCAGCCACGTCTACAGGAGGACAAACAAAACCTTTTAAACCAGCCACTTCTAGAGGAGGACAGACTAAACCTTTTAATCCAGCCACATCTAGAGGACAGACTAAACCTTTTAATCCAGCCACATCTAGAGGAGGACAGACTAAACCTTTTAAACCAGCCACGTCTACAGGAGGACAAACAAAACCTTTTAAACCAGCCACGTCTAGAGGAGGACAGACTAAACCCTTTAATCCAGCCACATCTAGAGGACAGACTAAACCTTTTAAACCTTTGAAACCAGCCACATCTAGAGGAGGACAGGCTAAACATTTTAAACCAGCCACATCTAGAGGACAGACTAAAACTTTTAAACCAGCCACATCTAGAGGACAGACTAAACCTTTTAAACCGCCCACATCTAGAGGACAGACTAAAACTTTTAAACCAGCCACATCTAGAGGACAGACTAAACCTTTTAAACCAGCCACATCTAGAGGACAGACTAAACCTTTTAAACCAGCCACATCTACAGGAGGACAAACAAAACCTTTTAAACCAGCCACATCTAGAGGACAGACTAAACCTTTTAAACCAGCCACATCTAGAGGACAGACTAAACCTTTTAAACCAGCCACATCTAGAGGACAGACTAAACCTTTTAAACCAGCCACATCTAGAGGACAGACTAAACCTTTTAAACCAGCCACATCTAGAGGACAGACTAAACCTTTTAAACCAGCCACATCTAGAGGACAGACTAAACCTTTTAAACCAGCCACATCTAGAGGACAGACTAAACCTTTTAAACAAGCCATGTCTACAGAAGGACAGACTAAACCTTTTAAACTGATGATTTGATACTGATGATTTGATTCTCAGGCTATGGTTGACCTCAACGCATACCTAGGTTCAAATACTATTTGAAATGATTGAAAATACTTTAACTGGGCTTGATCGAGCTTGCCTGGCGCAATGGAACCAATTGAATAGTCCCAAAACTGCAAACTCTGCCTAGAGTGCCATCAGAAAATGTTCACAACCATTGACTTCTTCCACATTTAGTTGTTTTACAGCTTGAATGGAAAATTGATTTAAATTGAGATGTTTTGTCACACTGACTCTAACACAATACCCCATAATGTCAAAGTGGATTCATGTTTTTCAAAAGTTTAATTAATTAATTAAAATGAAAAGCTTAAATATCTTGAGTCAATAATATGAGTCAATAATAATCAACCCTATTGTTATGGCCAGCCGAAATACTGTAAGTTCAGGAGTAAAAATGTGCTTACCAACTCATATAAGTCTTTGCATGGACTCTGTCTGTGTGTAATAATAGTGATTAACATGATTTTTGAATCACTACTTCATCTCTGTACCCCACACATTACAATTATCTATAAGAGCCCTCAGTCGAGCAGTGAATTTCAAACACAGATTCAACCACAAAGACTGAGGATGCGGCCGAGGACAGGAATGTGTACAAAAAGTCCCGTTACGACCTCCGCAGAGTCATCAAACGAACAAAAGGACAATATAGGAATCATATTACACTGACGCCTACCGCATGTGACAGCGGTACAGGGGGGGTGAACACGCCCCCATTCATACCAATGGGGCTTCAGTGGAGCGGGTCGAGAGCTTCAAGTTCCTCAGTGTCCACATCACTAAGGACTTAAAATGGTCCACACACACGCGCACAGTTGTGAGGAAGGCAGGTTCCCCTTGGCAGGTTAAACATTTTGTCATGTGCCCTCAAATCCTCAAAAGGTTCTACAGCTGCACCATTAAGAGCATTTTGACTGGCTGTATCACCGCCTGGTATGACAACAGCACCGCCCTCGATTGCATGGCGCTACAGAGAGTGGTGAGGACAGCCCAGTACATCACTGGGACAGAGCTCCCTGCCATCCAGGACCTCTACATCAGGCGGTGTGAAAGGAACATCAGGAAAATTGTTCAAGATTTCAGAGTCACTCTTCCTGATGCCATCAGACTGCTGAACAGGTGCAGACCAGCACCAACAGGCTCATGAACAACTTCCATCCCCAAGCAATAAGACTGAAAAATAGCTACATGAACTATCTAAGTTAACCTTGTCTCCTCATTGACCTTTTAATTGTTGCACTGTCTATGCACACTCATAAGGCCCTACACACACCACAAACCATAAGACATGATGAAGTTATTAATTACACTTTGGATAGTGTATCAATACATCCAGTCACTACAACTGCTGAACAGGTGTCCTTCCTAACTCATTTGCCTGCTGAGAGGAAGGATTAGGGCTGCTAAAAACATGTTTCCACTTTGTCATTATGGGGTACTGTGTGTAGATGGGACAGCTTTTTTGTATATTTAATCTATTTTGAATTCAGACTGTAACACACCCAAATGTGGAATAAGTCAAGGGGTCAGACTGTCAGAGACTCCAGTCACCGAAGTCATAGACTGTTCAGCTCTGCTACCCGCACGCCATAAGACCGGAGCGCCAAGGCTGGGTCCAAAAGATCCTTAACAGCTTCTACCTCCAAGCCATAAGACTGCTGAACAGCTTCTGCCTCCAAGCCATAAGACTGCTGAACAGCTTCTACCTCCAAGCCATCAGACTGCTGAACAGCTTCTACCTCCAAGCCATCAGACTGCTGAACAGCTTCTACCCCCAAGCCATCAGACTGCTGAACAGCTTCTACCCCCAAGCCATCAGACTGCTGAACAGCTTCTACCCCCAAGTCATCAGACTGCTGAACAGCTTCTACCCCCAAGCCATCAGACTGCTGAACAGCTTCTACCCCAAGCCATCAGACTGCTGAACAGCTTCTACCCCCAAGCCATCAGACTGCTGAACAACTTCTACCCCCAAGCCAGACTGCTGAACAGCTTCTACCCCCAAGCCATAAGACTGCTGAACTTCTACCTCCAAGCCATAAGACTGCTGAACAGCTTCTACCTCCAAGCCATAAGACTGCTGAACAGCTTCTACCTCCAAGCCATAAGACTGCTGAACAGCTTCTACCCCCAAGCCATAAGACTGCTGAACAGCTTCTACCCCCAAGCCATAAGACTGCTGAACAGCTTCTACCCCCAAGTCATTAGACTGCTGAACAGCTTCTACCTCCAAGCCATAAGACTGCTGAACAGCTTCTACCTCCATGTAAGGGTTTTCCTGTGGTGAAGGAGAAGCGGACCAAAACGCAACGTGGTTATATTGATTCATGTTTAATAAAAACAGATAAACACGAACACTACAAAACAATAAACGTGGAAAACCAAAAACAGCCCTGTCTGGTGCAAAACACCGAGACAGGAACAATCACCCACAAACACACAGTGAAACCCAGGCTACCTAAATATGATTCTCAATCAGAGACAACTAATGACACCTGCCTCTGATTGAGAACCATACTAGGCCGAAACATAGAAATACCCCAAAACATAGAAAAACAAACATAGACTGCCCACCCAACTCACGCCCTGACCATACTAAATAAATACAAAACAAAGGAAATAAAGGTCAGAACGTGACACTCCAAGCCATAAGACTGCTGAACAGCTTCTACCCCCAAGTCATAAGACTGCTGAAAAATGTAGCAAATGGCCGCCCAGACTATTTACATTGGCCCCGCAGCTAGTCACTGTTCATTATGTATGTATAGTCACTTTACCCCTACTTCCATGCACAAATGACCTGGACTGACCTGTAGCCCCGCACATTGACTCGATAACATTACCCCCTGTATATAGCTTCGTTTTTGTTATTTTATTGTGTTACTTTTTATATATATTTTTTTTAAATGTAAAAATATTATCTTAACTCTATTTCTTGAACTGCATTATTTGTTAAGGGCTTATAGGTAAACATTTCATGGTAAGGTCTACACCTGTTGTATTCGGCGCATGTGACAAATACCATTTGATTTGATTTGGCCATGGTGACTTTAAAACAGTTACAGTTTAATGGCTGTTATAGGAGAAACCTGAGGATATATCAACCACATTGTAGTTACTCCACAAAAACATACCTGAGTGGCAGAGTGAAAAGATGGAAGCCTGTACAGAATAAAACTTTTTTTTTGCAAATGCAGCAAATGTACTTCATGTCATGAATACAAAGTGTTATATTTGGGGCAAATCCAATGCAACACATCCCTGAGTACCACTCTCCATATTTTCAAGCATAGTGATGGCTGCATCATGTTATGGGTATTGCTTGTAATCGTTAAGGACTGGGGAGTTCTTCAGGATAAAACATAAACGGAATGGATCTAAGCACAGGCACCAGACACTGGGAGATGAATTCACCTTTGAGCAGGACAATAACCTCAAACACAAAACCAAATCTACACTGGATTTACTTAACAAGAACCCAGTGAATGTTCCTGAGTTGGTGAGTTACAGTTTGACTTAAATCTACTTGAAAATCTCTGGCAAGACCTAAAAATTGTTGTCTAGTAATAATGATCAACAACCAATTCGATAGAAGAGTTTGGAAATAATAATGTTGCCCAATCCAGGTGTGGAAATCTTACCCAGAAACACTCACTGCTGCAATCACTGCCAAATGTGCTTCTACAACGTATTGAGTGGGGTGTGTTACGTATGTACTATAAATAAGATATTTCTGTATTTCAATTCTGATCAATTCTGATAAAATGCTAAGGGCATTTTTGGAAGCTCTATCACTAATTCTTTTTTTTCTACTGTATTATTGACTGTATGTTTTGTTTATTCCATGTGTAACTCTGTGTTGTTGTATGTGTCGAACTGCTATGCTTTATCTTGGCCAGGTCGCAGTTGCAAATTAGAACCTGTTCTCAACTAGCCTACCTGTTTAAATGAAGGTGAAATTTAAAAAAAAACATTAAGAGTCCCATAGGGCAGCGGAAAATTGGCCCAGCATCGTCTGGGTCAGGGGAAGGTTTGGTCGGGGAGGCTTTACTTGGCTCATCGCGCTCTATTGACTCCTTGTGGTGGTCCGGGGGCCTGCAAGCTGACTTCAGTCGTCAGTTGAACGGTGTTTCCTCTGACACATTGGTGCGGCTGACTTCCAGGTTGAGCAGGCGGGTGTTAAGAAGCGCGATTTGGCAGGCCATGTTTCGGAGGACACATGACTCAACCTTTGCCTTCCGAGCCCATTGGAGAGTTCAGACAAGATCAAAAGCGATCAGACAAGATCAAAAGCGATCAGACAAGATCAAAAGCGATTAGACAAGATCAAAATTGGGGAGAAAAAAAGGGAGGTAAAGAACAAAGGACCCGGTCATTTCATTTGGTAACATCTGCTTTTTTCCATGAGTACAATTTTCCATGAGCGTTGTCACAGGCCAATATGTTTTTGTTGTTGTTGTTTTTCTTACTTTTACCCCTTTCTCTCCCCAATTTTGTGGTATCCAATTGGTAGTTACAGTCTTGTCTCATCGCTGCAACTCTCGTACAGACTCGGGAGAGGCGAAGGTCGAGAGCCATGCGTCCTCTGAAACACAACCTTGCCAAGCCACACTGCTTCTTGACACAATGCCTGCTTAACTCGGAAGCCAGCCGCACCAATGTGTCAAAAGAAACACAGTACACCTGGCGACCGTGTCAGCGTGCATTGCGCCCGGCTCGCCACAGGAGTCACTAGAGCGCGATGGGACAAGAACATCCCTTCCGGCTAAACCCTCCCCTAACCCAGACGACGCTGGGCCAATTGTGTCCCCACCCCATGGGTCTCCCGGTCGCGGCCGGCTGCGAGAGAGCCTGGACTCAAACCAGGACCTCTAGTGGCACAGCTAGCACTGACAAGCCAAAATGTTTACAATCTCTCTCTCTGTCTGACTATCAAGGACATTGGCATCACCGTAACTGCTTAGAATCAGCAACATACCATTTTATTGAATCTTTGGTCCATCAGCTGTTTCTCAGTTCACTGTGAATTCTACACTATGGGTCAAGTGTTTCATTTGAAACGGTCACCCCTCCAATGACAGATGTGTCTAAGTTGTATGGCACTATCGTCAAGTAGAAGGGATGGGATCCATATGAAGAAACCCTGTACGGGATGTTTGAAACAAGGCCAAAGCAATGATCAAAAGGACATATCGTCATCAAATCCATTCCCTTCTCAAATTCACAATATCTTTCCCTCTAAGGGCTATAAATACGCTTGATGACACAATACAAGGGGGAGGGGAATAAGAATGTGTTAAGTCATGTATTACCTACGTTATGACGTGTGTTTGCAACATCTCATGCTAGATACAAGGACAACCGTGTCTGTTTACATTATGAGCACTGGACCAGAGACGGGGAGAAGGGAATCACTCACGCTTCACTACGTGATGTGAACTAGGGCTAGGGCTGAACTAGGGCTGAACTAGGGCTAGGGCTGAACTAGGGCTGAACTAGGGCTGAACTAGGGCTAGGGCTGAACTAGGGCTGAACTAGGGCTGAACTAGGGCTGAACTAGGGCTAGGGCTGAACTAGGGCTGAACTAGGGCTGAACTAGGGCTGAACTAGGGCTAGGGCTGAACTAGGGCTGAACTAGGGCTGAACTAGGGCTAGGGCTGAACTAGGGCTAGGGCTGAACTAGGGCTGAACTAGGGCTGAACTAGGGCTGAACTAGGGCGGAACTAGGGCTAGGGCTGAACTAGGGCTGGGACGATTCTAGTATTGCCATACTCGTTAGGTATTGTGGCAAGGGGGGAAAAAAAAACAGGTAGCAGATTGAACTTCTTTAGGAAAACAGCCCTGATGTTGGAAACAAACATCATTATGTTGTCATCCAGAGTCACATGTATTTATTTTCCAAACCACAGCATAACATATGTTACATACAGCAGTTTTTTTTAAAGGACCAAAGAGTTTTGGTTGCTTCGTGTTCTCATTATTGCCATGGAAATAATGTGGACCCTTGTTGACATATAATACCAGTTGTCTTTGATGTAGCACAGAGGTGTGGGTTTCTGCCACTGTTACTCTGTCTGATGTGTCAGATGTGGTTCTAGGATAGCTGGGGTCATATGGGTCTAGGATAGCTGGGGTCATATGGGTTTAGGATAGCTGGGGTCATATGGGTCTAGGATGGCTAGGGTCATATGGGTCTAGGATAGCTGGGGTCATATGGGTTTAGGATAGCTGGGGTCATATGGGTTTAGGATAGCTGGGGTTATATGGGTCTAGGATAGCTGGGGTTATATGGGTTCAGGATAGCTGGGGTTATATGGGTTCAGGATAGCTGGGGTTATATGGGTTTAGGATAGCTGGGGTCATATGGGTTCAGGATAGCTGGGGTTATATGGGTCTAGGATAGCTGGGGTCATATGGGTCTAGGATAGCTGGGGTTATATGGGTTTAGGATAGCTGGGGTCATATGGGTCTAGGATAGCTAGGGTCATATGGGTCTAGGATAGCTGGGGTCATATGGGTTTAGGATAGCTGGGGTCATATGGGTTTAGGATAGCTGGGGTTATATGGGTCTAGGATAGCTGGGGTTATATGGGTCTAGGATAGCTGGGGTTATATGGGTTCAGGATAGCTGGGTTTATATGGGTTCAGGATAGCTGGGGTTATATGGGTCTAGGATAGCTGGGGTTATATGGTTCTAGGATAGCTGGGGTCATATGGGTTTAGGATAGCTGGGGTTATATGGGTCTAGGATAGCTGGGGTTATATGGGTCTAGGATAGTTGGGGTCAAATGGGTCTAGGATAGCTGGGGTTATATGGGTCTAGGATAGCTGGGGTCATATGGTTCTAGGATGGCTGGGGTCATATGGGTCTAGGATAGCTGGGGTCATATGGGTCTAGGATAGCTGGGGTTATATGGGTCTAGGATAGCTGGGGTTATATGGGTCTAGGATAGCTGGGGTTATATGGGTCTAGGATAGCTGGGGTTATATGGGTTTAGGATAGCTGGGGTTATATGGGTCTAGGATAGCTGGGGTTATATGGGTCTAGGATTTATAATCACATCATGTTGTTTTGTATGAAAGTCTTCTATTCCCAGTGAGGATATGATATATGCTTTTGATTTCCTTTGAAAAGACGGCCCTCCTAAAAGAGCTCAGATAACCTCAACAATAATTACATTATAGAATCAATCTATATTTCTCGTTCACAATCCTCCCCTCTCCAATACAAAGCCAAGGCTTGGTCTGGACTCTGATGGGGTGGTTAACCACACCTACTCCATTGGGAACAGGCACGGCGCGGCACGCACAACCATCCTGTTTAAGAGCCAGAGCACAAGGGAACATCTGTCTAACGAGCAGTGAGATGGTTACATGCTGTTTGACTTCTGGTTATTTTGGAAAAGCCCCTGCAACCAGATAGGAGCCGGAGAGAGACAGGGTGATGTGAGAGAGGGAGGAGGAGGAGAGAGACAGGGTGATGTGAGAGAGACAGGGTGATGTGAGAGAGAGACAGGGTGATGTGAGAGAGAGACAGGGTGATGTGAGAGAGGGAGGAGGAGGAGAGAGAGAGAGACAGGGTGATGTGAGAGAAGGAGGAGGAGGAGGAGGAGAGAGACAGGGTGATGTGAGAGAAGGAGGAGGAGGAGGAGGAGGAGAGAGACAGGGTGATGTGAGAGAGGGAGGAGGAGGAGGAGAGAGACAGGGTGATGTGAGAGTGGGAGGAGGAGGAGGAGAGAGACAGGGTGATGTGAGAGTGGGAGGAGGAGGAGAGAGACAGAGTGATGTGAGAGAGGGAGGAGGAGGAGAGAGACAGGGTGATGTGAGAGAGGGAGGAGGAGGAGGAGGAGAGAGACAAGGTGATGTGAGAGAGGGAGGAGTGGGAGGAGAGAGACAGGGTGATGTGAGAAAGGGAGGAGGAGGAGAGAGACAGGGTGATGTGAGAGAGACAGGGTGATGTGAGTGAGAGACAGGGTGATGTGAGAGAGAGACAGGGTGATGTGAGAGAGGGAGGAGGAGGAGAGAGAGACAGGGTGATGTGAGAGTGGGAGGAGGAGGAGGAGAGAGACAGGGTGATGTGAGAGTGGGAGGAGGAGGAGGAGAGAGACAGGGTGATGTGAGAGAAGGAGGAGGAGGAGGAGAGAGACAGGGTGATGTGAGAGAGGGAGGAGGAGGAGAGAGACAGGGTGATGTGAGAGAAGGAGGAGGAGGAGGAGGAGAGAGACAGGGTGATGTGAGAGAGGGAGGAGGAGGAGGAGGAGAGAGACAGGGTGATGTGAGAGAGGGAGGAGTGGGAGGAGAGAGACAGGGTGATGTGACAGAGGGAGGAGGAGGAGAGAGACAGGGTGACGTGAGAGAGGGAGGAGGAGGAGGAGAGAGACAGGGTGATGTGAGAGAGGGAGGAGGAGGAGGAGAGAGACAGGGTGATGTGAGAGTGGGAGGAGGAGGAGGAGAGAGACAGGGTGATGTG
>NC_056433.1:8876157-8901157 GCF_018296145.1 Oncorhynchus tshawytscha | reverse complement strand
ATGTCACCTACCCATGAGCCACTCAATTTAATTTACTCTAAACAACATCCTAACCCACTGAGTACCGACTGACACCGGATGTCCATGGATGTTGAAAAGTACAGACACAGATCTCTCCGACAGACACAGACCTCTCCGACAGACACAGATCTCTCCGACAGACACAGATCTCTCCGACAGACACAGATCTCTCCGACAGACACAGATCTCTCCGACAGACACAGATCTCTCCGACAGACACAGACCTCTCCGACAGACACAGACCTCTCCGACAGACACAGACCTCTCCGACAGACACAGATCTCTCCGACAGACACAGATCTCTCCGACAGACACAGATCTCTCCGACAGACACAGATCTCTCCGACAGACACAGATCTCTCCGACAGACACAGATCTCTCCGACAGACACAGATCTCTCCGACAGACACAGATCTCTCCGACAGACACAGATCTCTCCGACAGACACAGATCTCTCCGACAGAAACAGACCCCCCGACAGACACAGACCTCTCCGACAGACACAGACCTCTCCGACAGACACAGATCTCTCCGACAGACACAGGTCTCTCCGACAGAAACAGACCCCCCGACAGACACAGACCTCTCCGACAGACACAGATCTCTCCGACAGACACAGATCTCTCCGACAGACACAGATCTCTCCGACAGACACAGATCTCTCCGACAGACACAGATCTCTCCGACAGACACAGATCTCTCCGACAGACACAGACCTCTCCGACAGACACAGACCTCTCCGACAGACACAGACCTCTCCGACAGACACAGATCTCTCCGACAGACACAGATCTCTCCGACAGACACAGACCTCTCCGACAGACACAGATCTCTCCGACAGACACAGATCTCTCCGACAGACACAGATCTCTCCGACAGACACAGATCTCTCCGACAGACACAGATCTCTCCGACAGACACAGATCTCTCCGACAGAAACAGACCCCCCCGACAGACACAGACCTCTCCGACAGACACAGATCTCTCCGACAGACACAGATCTCTCCGACAGACACAGATCTCTCCGACAGAAACAGATCCCCCCCGACAGACACAGACCTCTCCGACAGACACAGACCTCTCCGACAGACACAGACCTCTCCGACAGACACAGACCTTTCTGATCAACAAGGTCTCACATTCTCACTGCAGAATTAGACGTTCATCCACGTTCTCCAAACATCAAAAAATGATTGTATCTCCTGCTGCTCTGTATCATTGTAACAGAATTCCTCTTTAGAGGAGGAGGAATAGCAAGGATCAGACCACTGTGCAGTGTGGTAAGTGTCCATAATGATATATTTAATAAATCACCAGAACACTGAACAAAATAACAAAAGTACAAACAAACAACCGAAACAGTCCCGTATGGTGAAAACACTAACACAGGATACAACCACCCACAAACACAATAGAAAACAGGCTGCCTAAATATGGCTCCCAATCAGAGACAACGACTGACACCTGCCTCTGATTGAGAACCATACTAGGCCAAACATATAGAACTATAACAACAAAACGTAGAAAAACAACATAGAAAAACAACATAGAAAAACAACATAGAAAAACAACATAGAAAAACAACATAGAAAACAACATAGAAAACAACATAGAAAACAACATAGAAAACAACATAGAAAAACAACATAGAAAAACAACATAGAAAAACAACATAGAAAAACAACATAGAAAAACAACATAGAAAACAACATAGAAAAACAACATAGAAAAACAACATAGAAAAACAACATAGAAAAACAACATAGAAAAACAACATAGAAAAACAACATAGAAAAACAACATAGAAAAACAACATAGAAAAACAACATAGAAAAACAACATAGAAAAACAACATAGAAAAACAACATAGAAAACAACATAGAAAAACAACATAGAAAACAACATAGAAAAACAACATAGAAAACAACATAGAAAAACAACATAGAAAAACAACATAGAAAACAACATAGAAAAACAACATAGAAAAACAACATAGAATGCCCAACCCAACTCAAGCCCTGACCAACTAAAATAAAGACATAAAAATGGAACTAAGGTCAGAACGTGACAATCGTTCCATTTCTCCAAACGTCAAATTCTGAAGGCACTCATTCTGAATGGTTAAGGTAAGAATTAAGGTTTAGGATAGTAAAAAATAATAATACTTTTTTAAAACTTTTTTAAATAAAAAAATCAGTGTCCAATTCTGGGATCAAGCACGTAACCTTCTGATCCCCCCCAGCCACAAAACCCAAGCCTACTTCATGGTTACAGTGCTCACTGTTGCCCCTATTGGCCGGTTTTGAAGGCATTTCCCAACATCCTTTAGGACATGGATAGACGTCCAACTACGATGTAAATCTTGAACGACCTGGCTGCTCTTTCAGCCACAGACTGATAGAAGAGATATGTGCTGAAACATCAGAGAACATATCAGCCATCCAGAGGAGCTCTGTTTCATATTCCTCCTGAGACAGAGAGAACGTATCAGCCATCCAGAGGAGCTCTGTTTCATATTCCTCCTGAGACAGAGAGAACGTATCAGCCATCCAGAGGAGCTCTGTTTCATATTCCTCCTGAGACAGAGAGAACGTATCAGCCATCCAGAGGAGCTCTGTTTCATATTCCTCCTGAGACAGAGAGAACGTATCAGCCATCCAGAGGAGCTCTGTTTCATATTCCTCCTGAGACAGAGAGAACGTATCAGCCATCCAGAGGAGCTCTGTTTCATATTCCTCCTGAGACAGAGAGAACGTATCAGCCATCCAGAGGAGCTCTGTTTCATATTCCTCCTGAGACAGAGAGAACATTCTGTGTTCCAAATTCCAAAATGGGTTCCGAGTTCCACAGGGTTTTCTTTTTAATGAGCGATGGAGATGACCATAACAGAGCAGAACCAGAACATGCTGCTCATAAAGAACAACTCTCACAGACACTCAGAAAGTCTCCGTCCCAAATGGCCCTCTATTCCATATATACTGTAATGCACCACTTCTTATCAGAGCCCTACCGGTGCACTATGTAGGGAATTGGGTGCAATTTGCGACTTGACTCAGAGATGTCGTGCAATGTTTTTAAACACCAACAGATGGACACAATATACCCAGTGGTATCACACTTGACAATATTACAGAACCAGTCCAAAGTAGGCCACAATGTACCTTGGCCTTGTCCTGGTGACAATACTATGAAGGATACCATACCATTAACCCACTGACCCGTTCTGTAGTTTGTCAAACCCAACAAAATATATACAAAATTCACCAAAATAACCATCAAAGTATAAAGAATGTGTTACATACCGACAACGCTATTAAAGACATTAAAACGTTTGCGAATTGATGGAGATTACAAACATACCATATGCAGAATCAAACAATGATCTTCTATGAGAGAAACATTAACTTCCTGTTTACTGAAGGCACATGACAGGTAAAGTCTTCTTCTTCTTTGTGTGAATTTCCGGAAGACTAGTCGCTGTGTAGTTTTTTGTAATTGTTAGTTAGATTACTTGTTCGTTATTACTGCATTGTCGGAACTAGAAGCACAAGCATTTCGCTACACTCGCATTAACATCTGCTAACCATCTGTATGTGACCAATAAAATTTGATTTGATTTGATTTGATTTTGTGTTGGGTATTGCTGCCTTTCACCGGTCGGAATGCAGACTGAACATTTTGGTCACAAAATAAAAATGGAAATGGGGAATGGGAAAACTTCAACTGCACCACCATCTAATCCTGCACCTATACACCCCCCCACCCCCACCCTATCCCACTACTTTGGCCCTAACTCCTTCTCTCCAAACTTCCTGTCGTTCATCTGCACTAAAATCTCTCGCACCCAAATATTTCTCTGCTGCTGCAACTACCACATCTATCTTCAGTGTTTTCCACTCCATCAGGTGATCACCATGACTACAAACACACACAAAAACTCATCTTCTCTGGATCTCTCTCTTCAGGCCTACTAACTGCAGGGAGGGGGGCTCCCAGCCAAATCACCCACCCTTGGCTATCCTCTACCCTCTCCACTGACTCAGCATAGCAAACTTTTTGCTCTCCTTCTCCACGTCTCAGACACCTTCCCTCAGCCAGGAGTTCCAGAGCTTCCTACCGACAGGTAAGGTCAAGGCATTGAGATAGATCAAGGACTCATCTTTATATCTGTGCCATTATAGCGTTTGTGACAGCATGGACAATACCATTGAGGCTACAACCCATAGGAAACCCCAGCCAGTTGACTACTTTGACTACTCTTAAAATGGCGTAAGCATGATGGAAGCCCTCGATGGCGCTGACCATGCTAAACCTGCCTTTTCACCTAGTGGTTAGTGCATTGGGCCAGTAACTGAAAGGTTGCTAGATCAAATCCCTGAGCTGACAAGGTAAAAATCTGTTGTTCTACCCCTGAACAGGGAAGTTAACCCACTGTTCCTAGGCCGTCATTGTAAATAAGAATTTGTTCTTTAACTGACTTGCCTAGTTAAATAAATGTTAAATTTAAAAATAAATAAATAAATAATGATCAATGGGTCAAGGTCACAAAAGGAATAAACTGCTTATAGACAGCAGCCAAAAGAGGGAGACAAAAACTCCCCAATGGTGACTGAACACAACACAGCATTCAACAGCACTGATAGGAAGCCTACAGCACATAGAATGTGTTCAAATAATTTACAATTTAACTGCAAGATTCTGTTCAGGAACAACAACATGACAAATTCACACTAAAACCTTAGTTAGAAATTGTTTTGTTTTTACAGGCAGTGGCTAATGTAGATGTTTTCATGTGAGAAAGAGTTAAGTCGTTGTGTGCCAGAGTGGAGGCAACTGGCTATGGTTTAACAAGCGGATCACATAGCCAGGGAGCTAGTGTCTGACTGGGAATGGAGATGACGATGCCTGGAGAGGGAAAACATAGGGGGAGGGAGAAAGGGAGAGGGAGGGGTGGGTAGAGGGAGAGAGCATAGGAGGGAGAAGAAGAGAGAGAGGAAGAAGAGAGAGGGGTGTGGTAGAGAGAAAGAGAGAGAGAGAGAGAGAGAGAGAAAGGGGGGAGAAGAGGTGAGTGGTAACCAAACTGACACAAAATGGTTGTTTTATACGATTTTCTTTCCTCAAAGTCCGAAATGAAATGTTTAATTAGGAGGTGCTGCTAATGGGGATGAATACTTTTCTGTCGGTTGTAACGAGATATAACGCTCTCTTCTGGCTCTGTGGGCTTTAAAGGGGTCTTATGTAAACCCTGTTTTATTACCAGCCAGAGGTAGCTACACCTCAGTTACACCACAACAACACCGTCTGCAGGGTGATATGAGCAACTGGGCTGTTTCAAAACAACTTCTGTAAAGCTTTTCTATCAGCTTTGGACCTCGAGTATGAACCAAATCAAGATGATGATTGTTTTATAATGTGGTTTCTGGAGAAAAATAGAGTTGTGTACAGAGCTTGACTTGGGCAAGAGCTCACCGGAGCTGAGTATCGGTACCTTAAATGTGCACCTAAATATAAACAGTACCGGCACACAACATTTCAGTCCAAGTCGAGCGCTTGTTAAGTATAAATCACCTTCATAAAGTTGTGTCGTCCAGTCAGAAGAGTCAGCAACAAGCTCCCGAATCAAAACATCCCCTGATGCAATTACATTTATTTAGTTGGATTAATGAGGTGTCTGGGATTGAAATGGCTCTTTCCCAATGACTAGGAATCCTAAATTATATGTTTTTCTTAGATGGGTATTTTCCAAGACTAATTCACCAATTATGGTATTTAGACTGTTCAGCTGAAAGAGCCAGATCAATCCCAGACACCTTATCAATCCCAGACACCTTATCAATCCCAGACACCTTATCAATCCCAGACACCTTATCAATCCCAGACACCTTATCAATCCCAGACACCTTATCAATCCCAGACACCTTATCAATCCCAGACACCTTATCAATCCCAGACACCTTATCAATCCCAGACACCTTATCAATCCCAGACACCTTATCAATCCCAGACACCTTATCAATCCCAGACACCTTATCAATCCCAGACACCTTATCAATCCCAGACACCTTATCAATCCCAGACACCTTATCAATCCAACTATTAATGTAATGGCATCATGGGAGGTTTTGATTCGGGACCGTGTATCTGATGGCTTCTGGCTCCATACAAAAGTCTTAATGTGTGTAGGATTAACCAGAGATCTTAAGAGGATTGTTTTTTATAAATATATAAAGCTGTGGTAAACACGTCCTTTATTAGTTCACTGGACTAAAGCTTGTTTGTTAATGCAGCTTTAAATCAGCATTGACCTGGATGGTGTATTGGGAGAACATTTCTCTGGGTTATATACGATGGTGTATTGGGAGAACATTTCTCGGGGTTATATACGATGGTGTATTGGGAGAACGTTTCTCTGGGTTATATAGGATGGTTTATTGGGAGAACATTTCTCTGGGTTATATTGGATGGTGTATTGGGAGAACATTTCTCGGGGTTATATTGGATGGTTTATTGGGAGAACAGTTCTCGGGGTTATGTACGATGGTTTATTGGGAGAACATTTCTCGGGGTTATATTGGATGGTTTATTGGGAGAACATTTCTCGGGGTTATATACGATGGTTTATTGGGAGAACATTTCTCTGGGTTATATTGGATGGTGTATTGGGAGAACATTTCTCGGGGTTATATTGGATGGTTTATTGGGAGAACATTTCTCGGGGTTATATACGATGGTTTATTGGGAGAACATTTCTCAGGGTTATATAGGATGGTGTATTGGGAGAACATTTCTCTGGGTTATATACGATGGTTTATTGGGAGAACATTTCTCTGGGTTATATTGGATGGTTTATTGGGAGAACATTTCTCTGTGTTATATACGATGGTGTATTGGGAGAACATTTCTCTGGGTTATATAGGATGGTGTATTGGAAAAACATTTCTCTGGGTTATATACGATGGTTTATTGGGAGAACATTTCTCTGGGTTATATTGGATGGTTTATTGGGAGAACATTTCTCGGGGTTATATACGATGGTGTATTGGGAGAACATTTCTCGGGGTTATATAGGATGGTGTATTGGGAGAACATTTCTCTGGGTTATATACGATGGTGTATTGGGAGAACATGGGAGAACATTTCTCGGGGTTATATACGATGGTGTATTGGGAGAACGTTTCTCTGGGTTATATAGGATGGTTTATTGGGAGAACATTTCTCTGGGTTATATACGATGGTTTATTGGGAGAACATTTCTCTGGGTTATATACGATGGTTTATTGGGAGAACATTTCTCTGGGTTATATTGGATGGTTTATTGGGAGAACATTTCTCTGTGTTATATACGATGGTGTATTGGGAGAACATTTCTCTGGGTTATATAGGATGGTGTATTGGGAGAACATTTCTCTGGGTTATATTGGATGGTTTATTGGGAGAACATTTCTCTGGGTTATATAGGATGGTGTATTGGAAAAACATTTCTCTGGGTTATATACGATGGTTTATTGGGAGAACATTTCTCTGGGTTATATTGGATGGTTTATTGGGAGAACATTTCTCGGGGTTATATACGATGGTGTATTGGGAGAACGTTTCTCGGGGTTATATTTCTAGGGAGGAAAGAGACAAAGAGGGTGGTTTTAGGTTGGAACTCCTCCTCCAATCTCCTGTCCAGATCTCTGCACGGCTCCTTATTGGGCTACCTTCCCAAAATAACAACTATGTTTGGCATCTGGTACTGTAGCTGTTTCTGGAACCAAGGTGGGATCCTGTTCTTTATAAATATCACATTTTCATTGTAGATTTCTCTCCCAAAAATAAACTCCCCCAAAATTGTCTAAAACTAACTTCACTCTCCCCCAGAGTAACATAATAAGCATAAATCACTCATCAAGCTAATGTAATAATATACCATATAACGTCATGGGGCTAGTGTGGCCTTGTGGTTAGATTGTTCGCCCTGATATTGAAGGTTGTGTCTCTGCTTGGCACTCAGCATTAAGGAGATAGTCTATTGCAGGCCTTACCCCCCAATCTAACTAGTGTCCTGTCCAGGGGGTGTACTGGTACATCAAGCTGCCTCACTACAGAAACAGGAGATAGACTAGTGTCCTGTCCAGGGGGTGTACTGGTACATCAAGCTGTCTCACTACAGAAACAGGAGATAGACTAGTGTCCTGTCCAGGGGGTGTATTGGTACATCAAGCTGTCTCACTACAGAAACAGGAGATAGACTAGTGTCCTGTCCAGGGGGTGTATTGGTACATCAAGCTGCCTCACTACAGAAACAGGAGATAGACTAGTGTCCTGTCCAGGGGCTGTACTGGTACATCAAGCTGTCTCACTACAGAAACAGGAGATAGACTAGTGTCCTGTCCAGGGGGTGTATTGGTACATCAAGCTGCCTCACTACAGAAACAGGAGATAGACTAGTGTCCTGTCCAGGGGCTGTACTGGTACATCAAGCTGTCTCACTACAGAAACAGGAGATAGACTAGTGTCCTGTCCAGGCTACTGACTAAAACTTATCAAGTTGATGTAATAATATGTTATATGTAATAATGTAATAATATGTTATATGTAATAATGTAATAATATGTTATATGTAATAGTATGTTATATGTAATAATATGTAATAACATGTTATATGTAATAATATGTAATAATATGTAATAATATGTTATATATAATAATATGTAATAATATGTAATAATATGTTATATGTAATAATATGTAATAATATGTTATATGTAATAATATGTAATAATATGTTATATGTAATAATGTAATAATATGTTATATGTAATAGTATGTTATATGTAATAATATGTAATAACATGTTATATGTAATAATATGTAATAATATGTAATAATATGTTATATGTAATAATATGTAATAATATGTAATAATATGTTATATGTAATAATATGTAATAATATGTTATATGTTATATGTAATAATATGTTATATGTAATAATATGTATGTCACGCCCTGGTCTTAGTATTTTGTGTTTTCTATATTTTCTATATTTATTTGGTAGGTTTTGGGATTGTGGCTTAGTGGGGTGTTCTAGCAAAGTCTATGGTTGCCTGAGGCGGTTCTCAATCAGAGGCAGGTGATTCTCGTTGTCTCTGATTGGGAACCATATTTAGGCAGCCATATTCTTTGAGTGTTTCGTGGGTGATTGTTCCTGTCTTTGTGTTAGTTGTCACCAGATAGGCTGTATAGGTTTTCACGTTCCGTTTGTTGTTTTTGTATTGTCGTGTTTATTTGTCATTAAACATGTATCGTATTAACCACGCTGCATTTTGGTCCGACTCTCTTTCGACGAAAGAAAACCGTAACAGAATCACCCACCACACCAGGACCAAGCAGCGTGGTGACAGGCAGCGGCAGCAGGAGCAACCAAGGTTGGAATATACGACTTGGGAGGAAATAGACAGGTGGGCGGTCGACCCAGAGAGATTGCCGGAGCCCGCCTGGGATTCGCTGGAGCAGTGCGAAGAGGGCTATAGGAGAATGGAGTCGAAGAGACAAGCACGGCGGCGCAGAAGGAAGCCCGAGAGTCAGCCCCAAAAATGTCTTGGGGGGGGGCTCAGGGAGAGTGCGGCAGAGTCAGGGTTCAAACCTGAGCCAACTCCCCCTGTTTATCGTGAGGAGCAGCGATCACAGGACTTCTGGACTTGGGAGGAGATATTGGACGGAAAAGGACCCTGGGCACAGCCTGGAGAATATCGCCGCCCCAAAGAAGAACTGGAGGAGGCGAAAGCGGAGAGGCGCTGGTATGAAGAGGCAGCACGGCGACGTGGATGGAAGCCCGCGAGTCAGCCCCATAAATTTATTGGGGGGGGGGGCTCAGGGAGAGTGTGGCAGAGTCAGGGTTCAGACCTGAGCCAACTCCCCCTGTTTATCGTGAGGAGCCAAGGAGGAGACCAGAACCAGAGCCGGTGTTGGAGGTGAGTGATGCAGAGACTGTGAAGGAGTTAATGGGGAAAGTGGAGGAGAGAGTTATGAGGGAGTTGCTAGGTTGGTGCTTTAGATATGATATTTGCCCGACGGAGCGTGTCGGGGATTTGATGGCACCTGGGTCAGCGCTCCATACTCGTCCTGAGGTGCGTGTTAGTCGGCTGGTGAAGAGTGTGCCAGCCTCACCTCCTGTGTACCTACCTAGCCTTGCACGTCCTGTGCCAGTCCTGCTCTCAGGCTCTCCAGTACACCTTCACGGTCCGGTCCATTCTGTGCCACCTTCACACACCAGTCCTCCGGTGGCATCTCCTT
Organism: Oncorhynchus tshawytscha; assembly: GCF_018296145.1. NCBI lineage: Eukaryota > Metazoa > Chordata > Actinopteri > Salmoniformes > Salmonidae > Oncorhynchus > Oncorhynchus tshawytscha. The sequence continues at coordinate 8,890,856 of NC_056433.1, read as the reverse complement.
GCACCATTCTTCCTGTGCGTGTCCTCGGCCCAGTACCACCAGTGCCAGCACCACGCACCAGGCCTTCAGTGCGCCTCGCCTGTTCAGCGCTGCCAGAGCCTTTCTCCTCTCCAGCGCTGTCGGAGTCTCCCGCCTGTCTAGCGCTATCAGAGCCTTCCTCCTCTGCAGCGCTGCCGGAGTCTCCCGCCTGTTTAGCGCTGCCAGAGCCTTCCTTCTCTCCAGCGCTGCCGGAGTCTCCTGCCTGTTCAGCGCAGCCAGAGCTGCTAATCTGCATGGAGAAGCCAGAGCTGCCAGTCTGCATGGAGCAGCCAGAGCTTCCAGTCTGCATGGAGCAGCCAGAGCTGCCAGTCTTCATAGAGCAGCCAGAGCTGCCAGTCTTTATGGAGCAGCCAGAGATGCCAGTCTGCATGGAGCAGCCAGAGATGCCAGTCTGCATGGAGCAGCCAGAACTGCCAGTATGCATGGAGCAGCCAGAGCTGCCAGTCTGCATGGAGCAGCCAGAGCTGCCAGTCTGCATGGAGCAGCCAGAGCTGCCAGTCTGCATGGAGCAGCCAGAGATGCCAGTCTGCATGGAGCAGCCAGAGATGCTAGTCTGCATGGAGCAGCCAGAGATGCCAGTCTGCATGGAGCAGCCAGAGCTGCCAGTCTGCATGGAGCAGCCAGAGCTGCTAGTCTGCATGGAGCAGCCAGAGCTGCCAGTCTGCATGGAGCAGCCAGAGCTGCCTGTCTGTATGGAGCAGCCAGAGCAGCTAGAGCCGCCAGTCAGCCAGGATCTTCCAGATCCGCCAGTCAGCCAGGATCCGCCAGTCAGCCAGGATCTTCCAGATCCGCCATTCAGCCAGGATCCACCATTCAGCCAGGATCCGCCAGTCAGCCAGGATCCGCCAGTCAGCCATGATCTTCCAGATCCGCCAGTCAGCCAGGATCCGCCAGTCAGCCAGGATCTGCCAGAACCACCAGCTAGCCAGGATCCGCCAGTCAGCCAGGATCTGCCAGAACCACCAGCTAGCCAGGCTCTACCAGAGCCTACTACCTGCCTGAGTTTCCTCTCAGTACTGGGCTTCCTCTCGGTACTAGGCATCCTCTCAGTGCTGAGCTTCCCCTCAGTGCTGAGCAGTGCTGAGCTTCCCCTCAGTGCCGAGCTACCCCTCAGTCCTGAGCTTCCCCTCAGTGCCGAGCTACCCCTCAGTCCCGAGCTACCCCTCAGTCCCGAGCTACCCCTCAGTCCCGAGCTTCCCCTCAGTCCCGAGCTTCCCCTCAGTCCCGAGCTTCCCCTCAGTCCCGAGCTTCTACCTCAGTCCCGAGCTGCCCCTCAGTCCAGTGGGGTCCTTGGTGAGGGTTATTAGGCCAAGGTCGGCGGCGAGGGTCGCCAATCAAAGGACGCGTTACAGGGGGACTAAGACTTGGTTGGAGTGGGGTCCACGTCCCGAGCCGGAGCCGCCACCGTGGACAGACGCCCACCCGGACCATCCCCGATGGGTTTAAGTGTGCGGCCGGGAGTCCGCACCTTGGGGGGGGGGGGCGGTTCTGTCACGCCCTGGTCTTAGTATTTTGTGTTTTCTATATTTATTTGGTCAGGCCAGGGTGTGACATGGGTTTATTTTGTGTTGTGTTTATATATGGGGTTTTTTTTCGTAGGTTTTGGGATTGTGGCTTAGTGGGGTGTTCTAGCAAAGTCTATGGTTGCCTGAGGCGGTTCTCAATCAGAGGCAGGTGATTCTCGTTGTCTCTGATTGGGAACCATATTTAGGCAGCTATATTCTTTGAGTGTTTCGTGGGTGATTGTTCCTGTCTTTGTGTTAGTTGTAACCAGATAGGCTGTATAGGTTTTCACGTTCCGTTTGTTGTTTTTGTATTGTCGTGTTTATTCGTCATTAAACATGTATCGTATTAACCACGCTGCATTTTGGTCCGACTCTCTTTCGACGGAAGAAAGCCGTAACAATGTAATAATATGTTATATGTAATAATATGTTATATGTAATAATATGTTATATGTAATTATATGTTATATGTAATAATGTAATAATATGTTATATGTAATAGTATGTTATATGTAATAATATGTTATATGTAATAATATGTTATATGTAATAATGTAATAATATGTTATATGTAATAGTATGTTATATGTAATAATATGTAATAATATGTTACATGTAATAATATGTAATAATATGTTATATGTAATAATATGTAATAGTATGTTATATGTAATAGTATGTTATATGTAATAATATGTTATATGTAATAATGTAATAATATGTTATATGTAATAATATGTAATAATTTGTTATATGTAATAATATGTAATAATATGTAATAATATGTTATATGAAATAATAAGGTATATGTAATAATATGTAATAATATGTAATAATATATAATAATATGTTATATGAAATAATAAGGTATATGTAATAATATGTAATAATATGTAATAATATATAATAATATGTTATATGTAATAATATGTAATAATATGGTATATGTAATAATATGTAATAGTATGTTATATGTAATAGTATGTTATATGTAATAATATGTTATATGTAATAATGTATTAATATGTTATATGTAATAATATGTAATAGTATGTTATATGTAATAATATGTAATAATATATAATAATATGTAATAATATGTAAAATATGTAATGATATGTAATAATATGTAATAATATGTAATAATATGTTATATGAAATAATAAGGTATATGTAATAATATGTAATAATAGTTAATAATATGTTATATGAAATAATAAGGTATATGTAATAATATGTAATAATATAATAATATATAATAATATGTTATATGAAATAATAAGGTATATCTAATAATATGTAATAATATGTAATAATATATAATAATATGTTATATGAAATAATAAGGTATATGTAATAATATGTAATAATATGTAATAATATGTAATAATATGTTATATGAAATAATACGGTATATGTAATAATATGTAATAATATGTAATAATATATAATGTGTGTAAACACATGGAGTCTCTATCAGTCATCACACATGGAGTCTCTATCCGTCATCACACATGGAGTCTCTATCCGTCATCACACATGGAGTCTCTATCAGTCATCACACATGGAGTCCTTATCAGTCATCACACATGGAGTCTCTATCAGTCATCACACATGGAGTCCTTATCAGTCATCACACATGGAGTCTCTATCAGTCATCACACATGGAGTCTCTATCCGTCATCACACATGGAGTCTCTATCAGTCATCACACATGGAGTCTCTATCAGTCATCACACATGGAGTCTCTATCCATCATCACACATGGAGTCTCTATCCGTCATCACACATGGAGTCTCTATCAGTCACCACGCATGGAGTCCTTATCAGTCATCACACATGGAGTCTCTATCCGTCATCACAGATGGAGTCGCTATCAATCATCACACATGGAGTCTCTATCAGTCATCACACATGGAGTCCTTATCAGTCATCACACGTGGAGTCTCTATCAGTCATCACACATGGATTTCTACAACCTTTAGAATAAACACTTCTTTATATCACCATCTTTTCATCAATCATGACTAACAAGTTCCCTAGCCTTGCTAGGAGAGCATCCTGTCGGGCTGTGTCACCACCTGGTACAGCACCTGCACCGCCCACAACCGCAATGCTCTCCAGAGTGTGGTGCGGTCTGCATCACGCATCACCGGGGGCAAACTACCTGCCCTCTAGGGCACCTACACCACCCGATGTCACAGGAAGGCCAAATTGATCAAGGACATCAACCACCCGAGACACGGCCTGTTCAGCCCGCTGTCATCCAGAAGGCGAGGTCAGTACAGGTACATCAAAGCGGGGTACCGAAAGACTGATAAACAGCTTCTATCTCAAGGCCATCAGACTGTGAAATAGCCATCACTAACTCAGAGAGACTGATGCCAAAATACAGACTTGAAATCATTGGCCACGTTAATAAATGGAACACTAGTTACTTTAATAATGTTTACATATCTTACATTACTCGTCTCATATGTATATACTGTATTTTATACCATCTATTGCATCTTTCCTATGTTGCTCTGTCATAGCTCATCCATATATTTATATATTCTTATTCCATCCCTTTATTTATATTTGTGTGTATTAGGTAGTTGTTGTGGAAATGTTTGATTACTTGTTAGATGTTGCTGCACTGTCGGAACCAGAAGCACAAGCATTTCACTACACTCGCATTAACATCTACTAACCATGTGTATGTGACCAATAACATCTGCTAACCACGTGTATGTGACCAATAACATCTGCTAACCATGTGTATGTGACCAATAACATCTGCTAACCACGTGTATGTGACCAATAACATCTGCTAACCATGTGACCAATAACATCTGCTAACTATGTGTATGTGACCAATAACATCTGCTAACCATGTGTATGTGACCAATAACATCTGCTAACCATGTGTATGTGACCAATAACATCTGCTAACCATGTGTATGTGACCAATAACATATGTTAACCATGTGTATGTGACCAATAACATCTGCTAACCATGTGCATGTGACCAGTAACATCTGCTAACCATGTGCATGTGACCAGTAACATCTGCTAACCATGTGTATGTGACCATTAACATCTGCTAACCATGTGTATGTGACCAATAACATCTGCTAACCATGTGACCAATAACATCTGCTAACCATGTGTATGTGACCAATAACATCTGCTAACCATGTGTATGTGACCATTAACATCTGCTAACCATGTGTATGTGACCAATAACATCTGCTAACCATGTGACCAATAACATCTGCTAACCGGGTGTATGTGACCAATAACATCTGCTAACCACATGTATGTGACCAGTAACATCTGCTAACCATGTGTATGTGACCAGTAACATCTGCTAACCATGTGACCTATAACATCTGCTAACCATGTGACCAATAACATCTGCTAACCATGTGTATGTGACCAATAACATCTGCTAACCATGTCTATGTGACCAATAACATCTGCTAACCATGTGTATGTGACCAGTAACATCTGCTAACCATGTCTATGTGACCAGTAACATCTGCTAACCATGTGACCAATAACATCTGCTAACCATGTGACCAATGACATCTGCTAAGTGTGTGTATGTGACCAATAACATCTGCTAGCCATGTCAATGTGACTAATAACATCTGCTAACCATGTGTATGTGACCAGTAACATCTGCTAACCATGTGTATGTGACCAGTAACATCTGCTAACCATGTGACCAATAACATCTGCTAACCATGTGACCAATAACATCTGCTAACCATGTGACCAATAACATCTGCTAACCATGTGTATGTGACCAATAACATCTGCTAACCATGTGTATGTGACCAATAGCATCTGCTAACCATGTGTATGTGACCAATAACATCTGCTAACCATTTGTATGTGACCAATAGCATCTGCTAACCATGTGTATGTGACCAATAACATCTGCTAACCATGTGTATGTGACCAATAACATCTGCTAACCACGTGTATGTGACCAATAACATCTGCTAAGTGTGTGTATGTGACCAATAACATCTGCTAGCCATGTCAATGTGACTAATAACATCTGCTAACCATGTGTATGTGACCAGTAACATCTGCTAACCATGTGTATGTGACCAGTAACATCTGCTAACCATGTGACCTATAACATCTGCTAACCATGTGACCAATAACATCTGCTAACCATGTGTATGTGACCAATAACATCTGCTAACCATGTCTATGTGACCAATAACATCTGCTAAGTGTGTGTATGTGACCAATAACATCTGCTAGCCATGTCAATGTGACTAATAACATCTGCTAACCATGTGTATGTGACCAGTAACATCTGCTAACCATGTGTATGTGACCAGTAACATCTGCTAACCATGTGACCAATAACATCTGCTAACCATGTGACCAATAACATCTGCTAACCATGTGTATGTGACCAATAACATCTGCTAACCATGTGTATGTGACCAATAGCATCTGCTAACCATGTGTATGTGACCAATAACATCTGCTAACCATTTGTATGTGACCAATAGCATCTGCTAACCATGTGTATGTGACCAATAACATCTGCTAACCATGTGTATGTGACCAATCACATCTGCTAACCACGTGTATGTGACCAATAACATCTGCTAAGTGTGTGTATGTGACCAATAACATCTGCTAGCCATGTCAATGTGACTAATAACATCTGCTAACCATGTGTATGTGACCAGTAACATCTGCTAACCATGTGTATGTGACCAGTAACATCTGCTAACCATGTGACCTATAACATCTGCTAACCAGGTGACCAATAACATCTGCTAACCATGTGTATGTGACCAATAACATCTGCTAACCATGTCTATGTGACCAATAACATCTGCTAACCATGTGTATGTGACCAGTAACATCTGCTAACCATGTGACCCATAACATCTGCTAACCATGTGACCAATAACATCTGCTAACCATGTGTATGTGACCAATAACATCTGCTAAGTGTGTGTATGTGACCAATAACATCTGCTAGCCATGTCAATGTGACTAATAACATCTGCTAACCATGTGTATGTGACCAGTAACATCTGCTAACCATGTGTATGTGACCAATAACATCTGCTAACCATGTGACCAATAACATCTGCTAACCATGTGACCAATAACATCTGCTAACCATGTGACCAATAACATCTGCTAACCATGTGTATGTGACCAATAGCATCTGCTAACCATGTGTATGTGACCAATAACATCTGCTAACCATTTGTATGTGACCAATAGCATCAGCTAACCATGTGTATGTGACCAATAACATCTGCTAACCATGTGTATGTGACCAATAACATCTGCTAACCACGTGTATGTGACCAATAACATCTGCTAACCATGTGACCAATAACATCTGCTAACCATGTGTATGTGACCTGTAACATCTGCTAACCATGTGTATGTGACCAGTAACATCCGCTAACCATGTGTATGTGACCAGTAACATCTGCTAACCATGTGTATGTGACCAATAACATCTGCTAACCACGTGTATGTGACCAATAACATCTGCTAACCATGTGTATGTGACCAGTAACATCCGCTAACCATGTGTATGTGACCAGTAACATCTGCTAACCACGTGTATGTGACCAGTAACATCTGCTAACCATGTGTATGTGACCAATAACATCTGCTAACCATGTGTATGTGACCAATAACATCTGCTAACCACGTGTATGTGACCAATAACATCTGCTAACCACGTGTATGTGACCAATAACATCTGCTAACCACGTGTATGTGACCAATAACATCTGCTAACCATGTGTATGTGACCAATAACATCTGCTCACCACGTGACCAATAACATCTGCTCACCACGTGACCAATAACATCTGCTAACCATGTGACCAATAACATCTGCTAACCATGTGACCAATAACATCTACTAACCATGTGTATGTGACCAATAACATCTGCTAAACACATGTATGAGACCAATAGCATCTGCTAACCATGTGACCAATAACATCTACTAACCATGTGACCAATAACATCTACTAACCATGTGTATGTGACCAATAACATCTGCTAAACACGTGTATTGACCAATAACATCTGCTAACCATGTGACCAATAGCATCTGCTAAACATGTGTATGTGACCAATAACATCTACTAACCATGTGACCAATAACATCTGCTAACCATGTGTATGTGACCAATAACATCTGCTAACCATGTGTATGTGACCAATAACATCTGCTAACCATGTGACCAGTAACATCTGCTAACCACGTGTATGTGACCAATAACATCTGCTAACCATGTGACCAATAACATCTGCTAACCATGTGTATGTGACCAATAACATCTGCTAACCACGTGTATGTGACCAATAACATCTGTAACCACGTGTATGTGACCAATAACATCTGCTAACCATGTGTATGTGACCAATAACATCTGCTAACCATGTGTATGTGACCAATAACATCTGCTAACCACGTGTATGTGACCAATAACATCTGCTAACCACGTGTATGTGACCAATAACATCTGCTAACCACGTGTATGTGACCAATAACATCTGCTAACCATGTGTATGTGACCAATAACATCTGCTAACCATGTGTATGTGACCAATAATATCTGCTAACCATGTGTATGTGACCAATAACATCTGCTAACCATGTGTATGTGACCAATAACATCTGCTAACCACGTGTATGTGACCAATAACATCTGCTAACCACGTGTATGTGACCAATAACATCTGCTAACCACGTGTATGTGACCAATAACATCCGCTAACCATGTGTATGTGACCAATAACATCTGCTAACCACGTGTATGTGACCAGTAACATCTGCTAACCATGTGACCAATAACATCTGCTAACCATGTGACCAATAACATCTGCTAACCATGTGTATGTGACCAATAACATCTGCTAACCATGTGTATGTGACCAATAACATCTGCTAACCATGTGTATGTGACCAGTAACATCTGCTAACCATGTGTATGTGACCAATAACATCTGCTAACCTTGTGTATGTGGCCAATAACATCTGCTAACCATGTGTATGTGACCAATAACATCTGCTAACCACGTGTATGTGACCAATGATTTGATTTGACACACACAGCAGTGGTTGGGCAACCCTGTTCCTGGAGTGTCGTAGGTACTGCAGAGTTTTGTTCCAAGTAGGCACCATGACCATCAGTTCAGTGATTGACTAAATTCAACACATCTGGTCTTCCACGTTGGTTAAATCAAAAACACACACACACACACACACACACACACACAAACACACACAGACAAACACGCACACACACACACACACACACACACACACACACACACACACACACACACACACACACACACATCAATCAATAACTCTACAGGGTCTCTGTGAGAGAGCGGATGTCAGTGGGCCCCCTGATAGCGTTATTAGGCATAATGCGATGGAGTCCTCTCAACAGCATGACTGAACCATCCAGGAATCTGATTGTCACTACAGTACTCCGCTGATTTCTGCAAATTGAAAAACGCAGCTGATGCTGTGTTATCAAAAACTAAATTGAGAAGTTATTAATTAAAGTCTGAAAACGGGCCATGTATTGTAGCTATCATTAAGTAAGAGTTGAGTAGAGACTGACTGCATCACTTCTTCTTTTTAGAAGAAACATTGTGTTTGAAAATACCAAATTGTTTGCTTAGTCAACGTACACACAGCTCTGACACACACCCACTTATCCCACCAGACATGCCACCAGGGGTCTTTACACAGTCCCCATATCCAGAACAAATTCCAGAAAGCATACAGCATTATATAGAGGCCTTATTGCATGGAACTTCCTTCCGTCTCGTATTGCTGAAATAAACAGCAAAGCTGGTTTTAAAAAAAACAGATAAAGCAATGTATGTAGTTCTGTCCTTGTACTGTTCTTACCTATTGATGTTCTGTATTATGTCATTCTGTATTATGTTCCATGTTCTGTGTTCTGTGTTCTTGTCTATTGATGTTCTGTATTATGTAATTCTGTATTATGTTCCATGTTTTGTGTTCCGTGTTCTGTGTTCTGTGTTCTTGTCTATTGATGTGCTGTATTATGTAATTCTGTATTATGTGTTATGTTTTGTGTGGACCCCAGGAAGAGTAGCTGCTGCTTTTGCAACAGCTAATGGGGATCCTAATAACATATCAAATACCAAAAGTACCCCTTCACTAAATCCATCATCTGTGTCATTGTTGTTGTTCAATAGGTGACCCAGATCCTGATTAACAGAACAAAACAACAACTCTGAAAATAGATGTTAATGTACCATAATGTCTCAGTCAGGTAGAGAGAGAGGGAGGGAGGAGAGAGAGAGAGAGAGAGAGAGAGAGAGAGAGAGAGAGAGAGAGTGAGAGAGAGAGAGAAAGAGAGAGAGAGAGAGATATTATTATCTATTTCACTTACTTTGGCAATGTAAACATATGTTTCCCATGCCAATAAATCCCCTCAAATTGAATAGATATTTAAATTGAATTGAGAGAGAGGTGTGCCGTTTTGGCAGCCAAATATATGCCCTCCTGCCACAACCCGAGGGATAGACAGTGAAAAGTACCATGTAGCAATATTATTTGCCATTTTGTTTCATTTTGGTGTTCATGCCTTGTGGCTTTTCATTCCTATTGCTTTATTTAGTATTATTATTGTATTATTATTGTTATTGTCATAGTTGCCGTTAAAGGGCAACTTTGCCACTTTTAAACCTCATATTCATAATCTCCAGCACCAAACCAGTGACTACATAAGTGAAAACGATACATTTTCAATGATCTGTGTTTAAAAAAGGAGGAAGAAAAGCCCTAGAAAAATATGATTTGTGACATCACAGGGTAGGATTCAAAGTTGTTGTTTTTTAAATGTGATTTTCAACATCTGCCATGAGTTTCTAGTCTGAGGGAGAGATTTTCCCAACGTCACCGTGAATCTCATTGATTTTAAAAACAGCGATCAATTAATCAAATATATTTATTGTCACAAAGTGCTGTACAGAAACCCAGCCTAAAAACCCCAAACAGCAAGCAATGCAGGTGTAGAAGCACGGTGGCTAGGAAAAACTCCCTAGAAAGGCCGGAACCAAGGAAGAAACCCAGAGAGGAACCAGGCTATGTGGGGTGGCCAGTCCTCTTCTGGCTGTGCCCGGTGGAGATTATAACAGAACATGGCCAAGATGTTCAAATGTTCATAAATGACCTGCAGGGTCAGATAATAATAATCACAGTGGTTGTAGAGGGTGCAACAGGTCAGCACCTCAGGAGTAAATGTCAGTTGCCTTTCATAGCTGATCATTCAGAGTTAGAGACAGCAGGTGCAGTAGAGAGAGGGTCCAAAACAGCAGGTCCGGGACAAGGTAGCACGTCCAGTGAACAGGTCAGGCAGAACAGTTGAAACTGGAGCAGCAGCATGACCAGGTGGACTGGGGACAGCAAGGAGTCATCAGGCCAGGTAGTCCTGGGGCATGGTCCTAGGGCTTAGGTCATCCGAGAGAAGCGAGAGAGAGAGAACGAGAGAGAGAGAAAGAGAGAGAGAAAGAATGAGAGAAAGAGAGAAAAAGAGAGAGAGAATTAGAGAGAGCATACAGAAATTCTCACAGGACATCGGATGAGACAGGATAAATACTACAGATATAACAGACTGACCCTAGCCGCCCAACACATAAACTATTGCAGCATAAATACTGGAGACTGAGACAGGAGGGGTCAGGAGACACTGTGGCCCCGTCCGATGATACCCCGGACAGGGCCCAACAGGCAGGATATAACCCCACCCACTTTACCAAAGCACAGCCCCCACACCACTAGAGGGATATCTTCAACCACCAACCTACTGCCCTGAGACAAGGCAGAGTATAGCCCACGAAGATCTCCCCCACGGCACGAACCCGAGGGGGGCATCAACCCTGACAGGAAGATCACGTCAGTGACTCAACCCAGTCAAGTGACGCACCCCTCCTAGGGCCGGCATGGAAGAGCACAAATCATCAGAAATCTCATAAACCAAATTTCTCAAACATACAAGTATTTTACACCATTTTAAAGATAACATTCTTGTTAATCCAGCCACAGTGGCTGATTTTAAAAATGCTTTACAGCAAACGCTCCACAAACGATTATGTTAGGTCACCACCAAGCCAAAGAAAAACCCAGCCATTTTTCCAGCCAAAGAGAGGATTCGCAAAAAGCAAATAGATCAAATTAATCACCTACCTTTGATGATCTTCATCAGATGACACTCATAGGACTTTATGTTACACAATACATGCATGTTTTGTTTTGGTAGGTGATCAAATACTTATGTGCAATAAAATGCAATGAAATGCACATAAATTACTTAAAAATCATACAATGTGATTTTCTGGATTCTTGTTTTAGATTCCGTCTCTCACAGTTGAAGTGTACCTATGATTTTTTTTAAATGACAGACCTCTACATGCTTTGTAAGTAGGAAAACCCGCAAAATCAGCAGTGTATCAAATATTTGTTCTCCCCACTGTAGGTACTCCTGATATCTATGTGGGTGAGGTCAGTGTGGAGCGCAATTGTGATTGCGTCATCTATGGATCTGTTGGGGTAGTACGCAAATTGGAGCAGGTTTAGGGTGTCTGGGATGATTAAGTTGATGTGTGCCACAACCAGCCTCTCAAACCACTTCATTATTACAGATGTGAGTGCTACAGGGGGGTAGTCATTGTGGCATGAAGTCTTAGAGTTCTTGGAAACAGGAATGATGGTGGTCAACTTGAGACGTGGGGATTACCACACGGGACAAGGAGAGGTTGAAAATCACCCTGAATATGCCTGACAGCTGTTCTTCGCATGATCTGAGAATACTGTCCGGCCCGCGAGTGTTGACCTGATTAAAAACCCTACTCACGTCGGCCTAAGAGAGTGAGATCACCCAGTCCTCTGGGTCAGCAGGGGCCCTTATGCATGGTTCTGTGTTGCTATTTAAATTTTTGATGCATAAAATGCATACGCGGCAGTGTAATATGATTCCACCTTGTTCCTATTTTGTCCTTTCGTTCGTTTGGTGGCTCTGAGGAGGTCTTGGCGGGACTTCTCCGACCTAGTTTGTGAGCTCAGCCGTAGCTTCGGGCTTGGCCCTCTGTGCGATAGCTCTGTCCTTTAGTTCAGCGCCAACCGTGGTGTTAATCCAGGGCTTTTGATTGGGGGAAGCAGCGAACCTTCACTGTGGGGACAACGTCTCCGATGCGTTTCCTAATGATGCTGGTGACGGAGGTGGTCAGCTTGTCAATGCTACTGTCACAACTTCTGCCGAAGTCGGACAGGGCCCAACAGTGCCGGACAGGGCCCAACAAGCAGGATATAACCCCACCCACTTTACCAAAGCACAGCCCCCACACCACTAGAGGGATATCTTCAACCACCAACCTACTGCCCTGAGACAAGGCAGAGTATAGCCCACGAAGATCTCCCCCACGGCACGAACCCGAGGGGGGCATCAACCCTGACAGGAAGATCACGTCAGTGACTCAACCCAGTCAAGTGACGCACCCCTCCTAGGGCCGGCATGGAAGAGCACAAATCAACAGAAATCTCATAAATCAAATTTCTCAAACATACAAGTATTAGGCACCATTTTAAAGATAAAATTCTCGTTAATCCAGCCACAGTGTCTGATTTAAAAAATGCTTTACAGCGAAAGCTCCACAAACGATTATGTTAGGTCACCACCAACTCACAGAAAAACCCAGCCATTTTTCCAGCCAAAGAGAGGAGTCACAAAAAGCACAAATAGAGATCAAATGAATCACTAACCTTTGATGATCTTCATCAGATGACACTCATAGAACTTCATGTTACACAATACATGTATGTTTTGTTTTGGTAGGTGATCAAATACTTATGTGCAATAAAATGCAATGAAATGCACATAAATTACTTAAAAATCATACAATGTGATTTTCTGGATTCTTGTTTTAGATTCCGTCTCTCACAGTTGAAGTGTACCTATGATTTTTTTAAATGACAGACCTCTACATGCTTTGTAAGTAGGAAAACCCGCAAAATCAGCAGTGTATCAAATATTTGTTCTCCCCACTGTAGGTACTCCTGATATCTATGTGGGTGAGGTCAGTGTGGAGCGCAATTGTGATTGCGTCATCTATAGATCTGTTGGGGCAGTACGCAAATTGGAGCAGGTTTAGGGTGTCTGGGATGATTAAGTTGATGTGTGCCACAACCAGCCTCTCAAACCACTTCATTATTACAGATGTGAGTGCTACAGGGGGGTAGTCATTGTGGCATGAAGTCTTAGAGTTCTTGGAAACAGGAATGATGGTGGTCAACTTGAGACGTGGGGATTACCACACGGGACAAGGAGAGGTTGAAAATCACCCTGAATATGCCTGACAGCTGTTCTTCGCATGATCTGAGAATACTGTCCGGCCCGCGAGTGTTGACCTGATTAAAAACCCTACTCACGTCGGCCTAAGAGAGTGAGATCACCCAGTCCTCTGGGTCAGCAGGGGCCCTTATGCATGGTTCTGTGTTGCTATTTAAATTTTTGATGCATAAAATGCATACGCGGCAGTGTAATATGATTCCACCTTGTTCCTATTTTGTCCTTTCGTTCGTTTGGTGGCTCTGAGGAGGTCTTGGCGGGACTTCTCCGACCTAGTTTGTGAGCTCAGCCGTAGCTTCGGGCTTGGCCCTCTGTGCGATAGCTCTGTCCTTTAGTTCAGCGCCAACCGTGGTGTTAATCCAGGGCTTTTGATTGGGGGAAGCAGCGAACCTTCACTGTGGGGACAACGTCTCCGATGCGTTTCCTAATGATGCTGGTGACGGAGGTGGTCAGCTTGTCAATGCTACTGTCACAACTTCTGCCGAAGTCGGTCCCTCTCCTTGTTCGGGCGGCGTTCGGCGGTCGATGTCACCGGCCTTCTAGCCATCGCCGATCCACTTTTAATTTTTCCATTTGTTTTGTCCTTGTCTTACACACCTGGTTTCAATCCCCCAATTACTTGTTCATTATTTACCCCTCTGTTCCCCCATGGTTGTTTGTTTGTAATACGGTCCGTTATTGGGGGCTCGATTTACTGTGTTGTATTTGTGAATATTTGAGTAAATTACGTTTATCTGCTTTGTTGCGCCTGACTTCTCTCCAC
>NC_056433.1:8823657-8873657 GCF_018296145.1 Oncorhynchus tshawytscha | reverse complement strand
GATGAAGACAGATGAATAACAGATGAATAACAGATGAAGGACAGATGAATAACAGATGAATAACAGATGAATAACAGATGAATAACAGATGAAGGACAGATGAAGGACAGATGAAGGACAGATGAAGGACAGATGAATAACAGATGAAGAACAGATGAAGGACAGATGAAGGACAGATGAAGGACAGATGAAGAACAGATGAAGAACAGATGAATAACAGATGAAGGACAGATGAATAACAGATGAATAACAGATGAATAACAGATGAATAACAGATGAATAACAGATGAAGGACAGATGAATAACAGATGAATAACAGATGAATAACAGATGAAAAAAAAATAAGCGAAATAAACTTGTTGTGTGTGGAGAGGAAGAGGAAGAGGAGAGGAGAGGAAGAGGAGAGGAAAGGAGAGGAGAGGAGGGGAGAGGAGAGGAAGAGGAGAGGAGAGAGAGGAGAGGAGAGGAGAGGAGAGGAGAGGAGAGGAGAGGAGAGAGGAGACAGAGGAGAGGAGAGGAGAGAGAGGAGAGGAGAGGAGAGGAGAGGAGAGAGGGAGAGGAGAGGAGAGAGAGAGGGGAGAGGAGAGGGAGGAGAGGAGAGGAGAGAGAGAGGAGAGAGAGGAGAGGAGAGGAGAGGAGAGGAGAGAGGAGAGGAGAGGAGAGGAGAGGAGAGGAGAGAATAGTAGCTGCCAGATATCTGTCTTCCTGCCTGTTTCAGTGCTGGGATAGGGATCTCATACATTCATACAGGAAGGTCTGGACCTTGAGTCCTGTTGGTTGGATGGATAAAACACATCAAATAAAACTGAGAGTCTGTGACGGTAGTCCAAAGATGTTTCCTAACTGTGTAGACAAAGGAATTGAATGTTTAATTTTTACAATGTTTCACCAATACCTGCTCTCTAAATCACTATGATAGAATGTCTAGATATACATTCCATATACAGCAAATGATCCTGCAAGAGCTAACCTCCAAAAACCAAATACGAGGCCAAATGACAGACCACTGCAATCACACGCATGCAGAGAAGTGCACAAACACGCACGTGTCCGTACGCACACACACACAGACCAATTTGTAAACATCGTCCACGGCATATAGCCCTGTATAAATGTGTTCTCTTTGAACTAACAATCATGTGTCCGTGGTGTCAACCTTCCCGTCTCGTTGTATCCTAAGACCCTCAGCCTAGGCATCTGTCAGCCTATAATTCCCTGCACGGTGCACTGGTTTTGCTCATCAGGGGCTCGTGGTGCACTTTATAGAGAATAGGGTGCCAGTTTGGGACACAGTCTTAGCCTTAGGCCCTCTGCAGCATCTGTCAACCTATAATTCCCTGCACGGTGCACTGGTTTTGCTCATCAGGGGCTCGTGGTGCACTTTATAGAGAATAGGGTGCCAGTTTGGGACACAGTCTTAGCCTTAGGCCCTCTGCAGCATCTGTCAGCAGCACGGTGCACTGGTTTTGCTCATCAGGGGCTCGTGGTGCACTTTATAGAGAATAGGGTGCCAGTTTGGGACACAGTCTTAGCCTTAGGCCCTCTGCAGCATCTGTCAACCTATAATTCCCTGCACGGTGCACTGGTTTTGCTCATCAGGGGCTCGTGGTGCACTTTATAGAGAATAGGGTGCCATTTTGGGACACAGTCTTAGCCTTAGGCCCTCTGCAGCACCTGTCAGCCTCCTGACAACATAATAACAATATCGTCATTTAGAACGCAGGCACAGGTTATAACACAAATGGTAGACAGCACTGAGGAAGAACACGCAACTCTCTACGGCAACCTGGTTAGTCGTATAAACTACGTCACGAGGAGGGCGGGCAGACAGAAAGAAAGAAAGAAAGAAAGAAAGAAAGAAAGAAAGAAAGAAAGAAAGAAAGAAAGAAAGAAAGAAAGAAAGAAAGAAAGAAAGAAAGAAAGAAATGGTATGGTAAGAGAGAGAAGAGGAGAGAGGAGGATATGGAAAAGGCAGAGAGAGACATGGAAAGACCAAGAGACAAAGAAACAGGAAGAGTTTCTGTGTACAAAGGAAAGCACAGTGTTGTCTGCCTCTACCGTACTGTACACATCAGAGCCATGATTGTATTTCCAACCCAACATTTTACATTAAATGTCCTTACCCTCCACCATACCCTCCACCTTATCCTCTACCATACCCTCCACCATATCCTCCACCATACCCTCCACCTTATCCTCTACCATACCCTCCACCATATCCTCCACCATACCCTCCACCTTATCCTCCACCATACCCTCCACCTTATCCTCCACCTTATCCTCCACCTTATCCTCCACCATACCCTCCACCTTATCCTCCACCTTACCCTCCACCTTACCCTCCCGTTATCCACCATACCCTCCACCATATCCTCCACCTTATCCTCCACCTTACCCTCCACCATACCCTCCACCATATCCTCCACCTTATCCTCCACCTTACCCTCCACCATACCCTCCACCATATCCTCCACCTTATCATCTACCATACCCTCTACCTTACCCTCCACCTTATCCTCTACCATACCCTCCACCATACCCTCCACCATATCCTCCACCTTACCCTCCACCTTACCCTCCACCTTATCCTCTACCATACCCTCCACCTTACCCTCCACCTAACCCTCCACCTTACAATCCACCTTATCCTCCACCATAACCTCCACCTTATCCTCCATCTTACCATACACCTTACCCTCCACCTTATCCTCCACCTTATCCTCCACCATACCATCCACCTTATCCTCCACCTTATCCTCCACCATACCCTCCACCTTATACTCCACCTTATCCTCCACCTTATCCTCCACCTTACCCTCCACCTTATCCTCCACCATACCCTCCACCATACCCTCCACCATATCCTCCAACCCTCCATGCCCTCCACCTTATCCTCCACCATACCCTCCACCTTACCCTCCACCTAACCCTCCACCTTACAATCCACCTTATCCTCCACCATAACCTCCACCTTATCCTCCATCACCATACACCTTACCCTCCACCTTATCCTCCACCTTATCCTCCACCATACCATCCACCTTATCCTCCACCTTATCCTCCACCATACCCTCCACCTTATACTCCACCTTATCCTCCACCTTATCCTCCACCTTATCCTCCACCTTATCCTCCACCATACCCTCCACCTTATACTCAACCATGCCCTCCACCTTATCCTCCACCTTACCCTCCACCTTATCCTCCACCTTATCCTTCACCTTACCCTCCACCATACCCTCCACCTTATCCTCCACCATGCCCTCAACCTTATCCTCCACCTTATCCTCAACCATACCCTCCACCTTATACTCCACCATGCCCTCCACCATATCCTCCACCATGCCCTCAACCTTATCCTCCACCTTATCCTCCACCATACCCTCCACCATATCCTCCACCTTACCCTCCACCTTACCCTCCACCTTACCCTCCACCATACCCTCCACCTTATCCTGCACCTTGCCATCCACCATACCCCTCCGCCTTATCCTCCACCTTATCCTCTACCTTACCCTCCACCATACCCCTCCGCCTTATCCTCCACCTTATCCTCTACCTTACCCTCCACCTTCTCTTCTACCTTACCCTCCACCATACCCCTCCACCTTATCCTCTACCTTACCCTCCACCATACCATCCACCTTATCCTCCACCATACCCTCCACCTTATCCTCCGCCATACCCTCCACCTTATCCTCCGCCATACCCTCCACCTTACCCTCCACCATACCCTCCGCCATACCCTCCACCATACCCCTCCGCCTTATCCTCCACCTTACCCTCCACCATACCCTCCACCTTGCCATCCACCATACCCCTCCGCCTTATCCTCCGCCATATTTCAGGGCCAGCAACAGGGCGGCCAATGAAAACTCTCCAGATCTGCCCCCTATGGCAACCTATTCCCTATTTACTTTGCCTAATAGAGAATAGAGTGCCATTTAGGATGCAGCCAGAGATGTTGCAGCATTGTTTATGTTGGTACTGTAGTGTAGGACATATCTATTCCCCGGGACGGGATGTGGAGGCTTATCAAATAAGCTGGCACGTTGCTTAGCAACAGATATATCCCAGCTGCTTCAAAGCTAGTTCCATGCATAATAGTTGACATAATGGGAGGGGAAATATGTCCCAAATTGCACCCTATTCCCTACGTAGTGCACTACTTCTGGCCATAGTTCTGTGGGCCCTAGTGCACAACGTAGGGAATAGGGTTCCATTTTGGGATGCACTTATATCATTTATCCTCACACAGGTGAGTTCATCAAAGTACAATTAGTAAACCTGTGTAATTGAATGGAGCGATGCTAATGTATGTGTACGGGGACATTGTAACTGGATGACACATGCTGGCCAAGCACAGACAGACTGGTACCACTTATAGAGTGTGATTCTTATTACTGACTTCCTGCTCTCACTTATACATCTCAAAGGACATTGTGTTCTCACCAGTCAAACTGGATGATGATAAAGAACGACATAAAGGAACTGTACTGTAGTCCTTGAAAATGAAAGAGACCTAACTACCATAATGTCTTCATATCTGAACATCTAAATGGACTAGCATACATCTGGAAGGACTGGCATACATCTGGCAGGACTGGCAGACATCTGGAAGGACTGGCAGACATCTGGAAGGACTAGCAGACATCTGGAAGGACTGGCAGACATCTAAATGGACTGGCAGACATCTGGAAGGACTAGCAGACATCTGGAAGGACTAGCAGACATCTGGAAGGACTGGCAGACATCTAAATGGACTGGCAGACATCTGGAAGGACTAGCAGACATCTGGAAGGACTAGCAGACATCTGGCGGTAGTGGCAGACATCTGGTAGGACTGGCAGACATCTGGAAGGACTGGCAGACATCTGGAAGGACTGGCAGACATCTAAATGGACTAGCAGACATCTGGAAGGACTGGCAGACATCTGGAAGGACTGGCAGACATCTTGAAGGACTGGCATACATCTGGAAGGACTGGCATACATCTAAATGGACTAGCAGACATCTGGAAGGACTGGCAGACATCTGGAAGAACTAGCAGACATCTGGAAGGACTGGCAGACATCTAAATGGACTGACAGACATCTGAATGGACTGGCAGACATCTGGAAGGACTGGCAGACATCTGGAAGGACTGGCAGACATCTGGAAGGACTGGCAGACATCTGGAAGGACTGGCAGACAGACATCTGGAAGGACTGCAGACATCTGGAAGACATAGCAGACATGTGGAAGGACTAGCAGACACTGGCAGACATGTGGAAGGACTGGCAGACATCTGGAAGGACTGGCAGACATGTGGAAGGACTAGCAGACATGTGGAAGGACTAGCAGACATCTGGCGGTAGTGGAAGGGCAGACATGTGGAAGGACTGGCAGACATCTGGAAGGACTGGCAGACATGTGGAAGGACTAGCAGACATGTGGAAGGACTAGCAGACATCTGGCGGTAGTGGCAGACATGTGGAAGGACTAGCAGACATGTGGAAGGACTAGCAGACATCTGGCGGTAGTGGCAGACATGTGGAAGGACTAGCAGACATTTGGCGGTAGTGGCAGACATGTGGAAGGACTAGCAGACATCTGGCGGTAGTGGCAGACATCTGGCGGTGATGTTTGCTGCAGTGTTTTCTCAGAAGAGTTTCTCTACAATAAGTGGATGTCCGTCTGCATTGCTCTGGTGTTTTGGGGGATTTGGCCACCAAATCCCGTCATAATCAGGAAGTATGTAATGCAGACATACGCAGTAGGCAGCAATATACCAATCAATGAATGAAGAAATATGGCTGAAGAAATATGATCATATAACTTAGACATTGTTTCCTGTCTCTGTGTTTTGCACCAGTTAGGACTGTTTCGGTTGTTCCACAGTTTCTTATTTTGTATATGTATATTGTTCACGTTATCATCTTTTATTAAAGATGTTCAACCATAACCACGCTGCATTTTGGTCCTCCTCTCCTTCCCAGGAAGAAAACCGTTACAATCAATGCTTTTAGAGATACTTTTGTAACCCTTTTCAACTTTATGCAAGTCAACAATTCTTAATCTTAGGTCTTCTGAGATCTCTTTTGTTCAAGGCATGGTTCACATCAGGCAATACTTCTTGTGAATAGCAATCTCACATTTTGTGAGTGTTTTTTTTAGAGGGCAAGGCAGCTCCAACCAACATCTCCAATCTTGTCTCATTGATTGGACTCCAGGTTAGCTGACACAATTGTGTGTTATTAGTTTAAACACACTGTGTTTGTCTATTGTTGTGACTTAGATCAGATCAAATGTTAATACCACACACCTGTCTATATAAGGTCAGAATATTGTAGACACACCACCACCACACCTTCATTAATACGGTGTATCTGTAGACACGCCTCCTCCACCACACCTTCATTAATAAGGTGTATCTGTAGACACACCTCCACCACACCTTCATTAATACAGTGTATCTGTAGACACGCCTCCTCCACCACACCTTCATTAATACAGTGTATCTGTAGACACACCTCCACCACACCTTCATTTATTAGCTCTCCACCCCAAACGAATAGCAGTTGAATAGCAGACGAATAGCAGACGAATAGCAGATGAATAGTGGGCTGTTCTCATGCTTAAGTTCAGGGTCAGAATATACATAGAGAGAAAAGTGCATAAGAAGGGAATTACATTCCATTTATTCCCGCTTAACTCAGGTGAGAGCTCTCCCCTTGGTGATTAGATTAAGGAGAGGAAGGAGGAGGATGATGATGCTACAAAGAAAGATGAATATGATGAGGAGTAGGAAGAAGAGGAGGATGCTATAAAGATGAATATGATGATGAGGAGGAAAAGGAGGAGGATGCTATAAAGAAAGATGAATATGATGATGATGAGGAGGAGGAGGAGGAGGATGCTATAAAGAAAGATGAATATGATGAGGAGGAGGAAGAGGAGGAGCAGGAAGAGGAGGAGGAGGAGGATGCTATAAAGAAAGATGAATATGATGAGCAGGAGGAGGAGGATGCTATAAAGAAAGATGAATATGAGGATGAGGAGGAGGAGGAGGAGGATGCTATAAAGAAAGATGAATATGATGAGGAGGAGGAAGAGGAGGAGGATGCTATAAAGAAAGATTAATATGATGAGGAGGAGGAGGAGCAGGAGCAGGTGGTGATGATGAAAACAACAACAATGATGTCTTAAAGGATAACCATTCTGACGACTAAGGCTGCATAGAAAATAAAATCCACCAAACCCTTTCAACAAACAGGTACTTTGTTCTCGTGGTTCTCTGTTTTCAGAGCTAGTCATGTGTTTAGTCTAAGTCTGCCTGTGTGACTCCAAGAAGATTATCTAGACCTGTTTTTCTTACATTTTCTGGCAGGTGTATAGGTGTCAAAACTGGGTTTCAGACCCATTATTTTATTGCAGTCATATTTTTCCATATCACACATGTGATACTACAGTGAACCAACTGAAGAAACATTTATCTGTCCTAAAGTCTAAACATTATGTTGTTGTTAGTATTCATGTTTTAAGACCTGCTAAGTCAAAACACACATCTTAAGAAAAGGCCTTAAGAGGTCAATTATTTTAGGCTCCTAGGAATGTACATTAGGAGTTCTTGCGTATGCAGTAAACTTCAGATTAGTTATAATCTGTGTCTAGACTGAATAACACCGCAATTGAGGCTCATACGGAGGGTCATTTAGCACACAGAAAACCCCCAAAACATCTTACATAAAATGTGAAAATCCTATTAGGTGCAACATATTGCAACAGGCTTGTTATTCAAAGCCCACATTTCCATTACCCTTGGAAGTGGAAGCAAATCTTGGAAGTTTTTTTCATCCAAGATAGCCTAGTGGTTAGAGCGTTGGGCCAGTAACTGAAGGGTTGCTAGATTGAATCCTCAGAGCTGACAAGGTAAAAATCTCTCGTTCTGCCCCTGAGCAAAGAAGTTAACCCATTGTTCTGAGGCCGACATTGTAAATAAGAATTTGTTCTTAACTGAAATAAAGGTTGAATAAAATAAATTTAAAAATATATATTTCCTTCCACATGCCACTGCTCTACATTCAAGATCTAACATAAGGATGATGTAGTAAAGTGAGATTCCTACAGGCGCCATTGATTTATTGGTTAAACTCATTAGGGAATTAACAGTAGGGGGCTGAACCACTGCACAACGCGAACCTACAGGATAAACTCTATACAGAAAAATGAATTACCTGCACGCTCCTTCGACTGCTAAGATAAATATATCAAACTATGTTTTAGCCTTTGATAAGGGTTAAAGGTAACTGCCTGGTTAATAAGGAGTTGGGCCTTCACAAGCTGAGCGTTTTTAGGTGCCTTTTGGCAAACTCCAAGTGGGCTGTCATGTGCCGTTTACTGAGGAGTGGCTTCTGTCTGGCCACTCTACCATACAGGCCTGATTGGTGGAGTGCTGCAGAGATAGATGGTTGTCCTTCTGGAAGGTTCTCCCATCTCCACAAAGGAACTCTAGAGCTCTGTCGGAGTGGCCATCGGGTTCTTGGTCACCTCCCTGACCAAGGCCCTTCTTTCTCCCCTGATCGCTCAGTTTGGCCGAGCGGCCAGCTCTAGGGAGAGTCTTGGTGGTTCTAAACGTATTCCATTTCAGAATGATGGAGGCCACTGTGTTCTTGGGGACCTTCAATGCTGCAGAAAGGTTTTGGTACCATTCCCCAGATCTGTGCCTCGACACAATCCTGTCTTGGAGCTCTACGGACAATTCCTTTGACCTCATGGCTTAGTTTTTGCTCTGACATGCACTGTCAACTGTGGAACCTTATATAGACAGGTGTGTGCCTTTCCAAATCATGTCCAATCAAATGAATTTACCACAGGTGGACTCCAATCCAGTTATAGAAACATATCAAGGATGATCAATGGAAGCAGGATGCCCCTAAGCTCAATTTAGAGTCTGTAAATAAGTTGTTTTAAAAAAAAAAAAAGATTAAAGCAAAAATGTCTAAAACACCTTTTTTCACTTTGTCATTATGGGGTATTGTGATGTCATTATGGGGTATTGTGATGTCATTATGGGGTATTGTGATGTCATTATGGGGTATTGTGATGTCATTATGGGGTATTGTGATGTCATTATGGGGTATTGTGTGTAGATTGATGAGGATTTGTATTTATTTAATCAATTTTAGAATAAGGTTGTAATTTAACAAAATGTGGAAAAAGTCAAGGGGTCTGAATACTTTCCGAAGGCACTGTACAGTATACAGGTACAGTATACAGTTGATCTTTGAACTGCAAAGCGTGAGACTCACCTAGGTCATCAATGAAATTCATGTGGGATAAATGCCATAATATTACAGAAGGCATGGCTGAACCTCAGGTGTAAGCTGATTGAGTGATGGTCTGGCCAAACCTCAGGTGTAAGCTGATTGAGTGATGGTCTGGCCAAACCTCAGGTGTAAGCTGATTGAGTGATGGTCTGGCAAAACCTCAGGTGTAAGCTGATTGAGTGATGGTCTGGCCAAACCTCAGGTGTAAGCGGATTGAGTGATGGTCTGGCCAAACCTCAGGTGTAAGCTGATTGAGTGATGGTCTGGCCAAACCTCAGGTGTAAGCTGATTGAGTGATGTCCATCTCTGCCATTGATTACCACCTGAAGCACTTACAGGAATCAATCAGCAGAAAAAAGACAAACCTTCAGTATGAATGTTTACACTAAGCTAAACAATGAAGTGGTAAAGTCCAATTCCGTTGTGTGGTGTAGTCGCTATCGCTTCAATCTGTGGTCCACTGCACAATATTGGCTGATGCAGGCGAGGCGATGCGAGGAGAGAGAGGATGTAGTATAGATTGGGAGATAGCAGTGCATCGTGGGTAACCGTGGAGGGAGGGGGGGGTTATGGCTTAACAAATACACTGAACAAATACACATATTTGTTCACATCCCTGTTAGTGAGCATTTCTCTTTTGCCAAGATAATCCATCCACCAGACAGGTGTGGCATATCAAGAAGCTGATTAAACAGCATGATCATTACACAGTTGCACCTTGTGCTGGGGACAATAAAAGGCTACAGTTTTGCCACACAACACAATGCCCCAGATGTCTCAAGTTTTGAGGGAGCGTGCAATTGGCATGCTGACTGCAGGCATGTCCATCAGAGCTGTTGCCATCAGAGCTGTTGCCTTCTCACAGCCATTGGAGAGGAGTGGGACAACATTCCCCAGGCCACAATCAACAGCCTGATCAAGTCAATGCGAAGGAGATGTGTTGCACGGCATGAGGCAAATTATGGTCACACCAGATCCATGTCCCTACCTTTTTTTAAAGGTATCTGTGACCAACAGCTGCATATTTGTTTTCCCAGTCATGTGAAACCTATAGATTAGGGCCTAATGTCCTCCCGAGTGGCGCAAAACCCAACAGCCAATGAGATTGCAGGGTGCCAAATACAAAACAACATAAATCTCATAAATCTAATTTCTCAAACATACAAGTATTAGGCACCATTTTAAAGATAGAATTCTTGTTAATCCAGCCACATTGTCTGATTTCAAAAATGCTTTACAGCGAAAGCACCACAAACGATTATGTTAGGTCACCACCAACTCACAGAAAAACACAGCGATTTTTCAAGCCAAAGAGAGGAGTCACAAAAAGCACAAATAGAGATCAAATTAATCACTAACCTTTGATGATCTTCATCAGATGACACTCATAGGACTTAATGTTACACATGTATGTTTTGTTCGGTAAAGTGCATATTTATATTTTAAAAAATCTAATTTTACATTGGCGCGTTACGTTCAGTAGTTCTAAAACATGCAATGATTTAGCTCAAATTGCAGAAATACTCATAATAAACATTGATAAAGATACGACTATTATACATGGAATTAGAGATATACTTCTCCTTAATGCAACCACTGTGTCAGATTTCAAAAAAACTTTACGGAAAAGGCAAACCATGCAATAATCTGAGAACAAAGTTCAGACAACAAAGAAGCCAAAGCG
Organism: Oncorhynchus tshawytscha; assembly: GCF_018296145.1. Lineage (NCBI taxonomy): Eukaryota > Metazoa > Chordata > Actinopteri > Salmoniformes > Salmonidae > Oncorhynchus > Oncorhynchus tshawytscha. The sequence continues at coordinate 8,862,665 of NC_056433.1, read as the reverse complement.
ATATCCGTCATATTGTGTAGTCAACATTAGTCAAAAATAGCATTAGAAATATTCACTTACCTTTGATGATCTTCATCAGAATGCACTCCCAGGAATCCCAGGTCCACAATAAATGCTTGATTTGTTCAATAATGTCCATCATTTATGTCCAAATAGATCCTTTTGTTAGGGCGTTTGGTAAGCAAATCCAAACGCGCGTTCAGGTCCAGCAGAACGTCGGACAAAAAGTTCAAAAAGTTATATAACTTAGAAACCTAGAAACGTAGAAACCTGTCAAACTAATTATAGGATCAATCATTAGGATGTTTTTGACATATAAATGTTCCAACCGGAGAATTCCTATGTCTGAAGAAAAGCAATGGAAAGAGAGCTAACTCTCTCGTGACCGCGCGTCATGAGACCAAGGCACTCTGACAGACCACTGACTCCAACAGGTCTCATGAGCCCCTCCTTTATAGAAGAATCCCCAAACAAGTTTCTAAAGATGGTTGACATCTAGTGGAAGCCTTAGGAAGTGAAAAATGACCCTGTAGACCCTGTGTATTCGATAGGCCAAGCTTTGAAAACCTATAAGCCTCAGATTTTCCACTTCCTGGTTGGATTTTTCTCAGGTTTTCGCCTGCCATATGAGTTCTGTTATACTCACAGACATCATTTAAACAGTTTTAGAAACTTCCGAGTGTTTTCTATCCAATACTACTAATAATATACATATATTAGCATCTGGGACAGAGAAGCAGGCAGTTTACTCTGGGCAACTTATTCATCCAAGCTACTCAATACTGCCCCCCTGTCACCGAGAAGTTTTTAACTGGGCATTGTGTCAAGAAGCAGTGTGGCTTGGCAAGGTTGTGTTTCGGAGGATGCACGGACCTTAACCTTCGCCTCTCCCAAGTCCAATACGGAAGTTGCAGCGATGAGACAGGACTGTAACTAACTACTAGGACTGTAACTACCAGTTGAATACCATGAAATTGGGGAGAAAAAGGGGGTAAAAAAATGTATAAAGAAGATTAGGGCCTAATTAAGATTAGGGCCTAATTTATTTATTTCAATTGATTCATATCCTTATATTAACTGTAACTCAGTAAAATCATAGAAATTGTTGCATGTTGCGTTTATATTTTTGTTCTGTATATTTAAAGACATTCTGGGTTGCTGTTTACACTTCTCTCAGTGTCAGAAGGTAATCGAAAGAGAAGGTTCTGTTGCTCTAGGGATTTCTAGGGCTTTCATCTTAGATATCAGGGTAAGAGATACAATGGCCGATGTTTACAATGGCTGATGTTTACAATGGCTGATGTTTACAATGGCTGATGTTTACAATGGCTGATGTTTACAATGGCTGATGTTTACAATGGCCGATGTTTACAATGGCTGATGTTTACAATGGCCGATGTTTACAATGGCTGATGTTTACAATGGCCGATGTTTACAATGGCTGATGTTTACAATGGCCGATGTTTACAATGGCCGATGTTTACAATGGCTGATGTTTACAATGGCCGATGTTTACAATGGCCGATGTTTACAATGGCTGATGTTTACAATGGCTGATGTTTACAATGGCCGATGTTTACAATGGCCGATGTTTACAATGGCCGATGTTTACAATGGCTGATGTTTACAATGGCTGATGTTTACAATGGCTGATGTTTACAATGGCCGATGTTTACAATGGCTGATGTTTACAATGGCCGATGTTTACAATGGCTGATGTTTACAATGGCTGATGTTTACAATGGCTGATGTTTACAATGGCTGATGTTTACAATGGCCGATGTTTACAATGGCTGATGTTTACAATGGCCGATGTTTGCAATGGCTGATGTTTACAATGGCTGATGTTTACAATGGCCGATGTTTACAATGGCCGATGTTTACAATGGCTGATGTTTACAATGGCCGATGTTTACAATGGCTGATGTTTACAATGGCTGATGTTTACAATGGCTGATGTTTACAATGGCTGATGTTTACAATGGCTGATGTTTACAATGGCTGATGTTTACAATGGCTGATGTTTACAATGGCTGATGTTTACAATGGCCGATGTTTACAATGGCAAAGGAGGGTCAACCAGTTATTAAATCCAAGGGTTCACATACTTTTCCCACCCTGCACTGTAAATGTTTACACCATGTGTTCAATAAAGACGTGAACAATTATAATTGTGTGTTATTAGTTTAAGCAGACTGTGTTTGTCTATTGTTGTGACTTAGATGAAGATCAGATGAAATTGTATGACCAATTCATGCAGAAATCCAGGTATTTCCAAAGGTTTCACATACTTTTCCTTGCCACTGTATGTTGACATACTCGATAGCATATCAATCTCAGTCAGTGACCACCATCGCGCTCAAAAAAAACCTAAATGACAAAGTACATGATTCAGACCTTGTGACTACAAGCGCTACAACAAAATATCTTTATATAAAGGGTTGTAGATTAAATCTGACTATCAATTGATCAAGAGACTTTCGTTAAGCCTATATGTATTTCTCATTTCATTTATACCATGCAGACTGTGTTGTAAATGGAGCAGTCAGGGTATTGATCTGCAGCTTCTCTGTAGAGTCAATAGAATTGATCTGTGGAGACTTGGTAGGCTGGAGATCTTTCCCCTCACTCCAGCCTCTCGGGGCTGCATCCTAAAAGGCACCCTGTTCCCTTTATAGTGCACTACTTTTGAAGAGAAGGTCAAAAAGTAGTGCACTATATAGGAAATAGGACATTTTTGGCCGACCCTCTACTAGGGATGGTCCATTAGGAGTGTTTCTCAATCTGTTATATAAACATGGACGGGCATATTTCTTTCAAAAAAAAAAAAAATTTTTTAGACTTGTGTGTATTGTTGTGAATTTTTAGATACTACTGCACTGTTGGGAATACAAGCATTTTTGCTACACCTGCAATAGCATCTGTTAAATATGTGTATGTGACCAATAAAATGTGATTTGATTGAGTCTGTGCTAGAATGTTTTATTTTACCTATATTTAACCAGGTAGACCAGTTGAGAACACCTTTTTTTAACCAGGTAGGCTAGTTGAGAACACCTGTATTTAACCAGGTAGGCCAGTTGAGAACACCTTTATTTAACCAGGTAGGCTAGTTGAGAACACCTTTATTTAACCAGGTAGGCTAGTTGAGAACACCTTCATTTAACCAGGTAGGCCAGTTGAGAACACCTTTATTTAACCAGGTAGGCCAGTTGAGAACACCTTTATTTAACCAGGTAGGCCAGTTGAGAACACCTTTATTTAACCAGGTAGACTAGTTGAGAACACCTTTATTTAACCAGGTAGTCTAGTTGAGAACGCCTTTACTTAACCAGGTAGGCCAGTTGAGAACACCTTTATTTAACCAGGTAGGCTAGTTGAGAACACCTTTATTTAACCAGGTAGTCTAGTTGAGAACACCTTTATTTAACCAGGTAGGCAAGTTGAGAACACCTTTACTTAACCAGGTAGGCCAGTTGAGAACACCTTTATTTAACCAGGTAGGCCAGTTGAGAACACCTTTATTTAACCAGGTAGGCCAGTTGAGAACACCTTTATTTAACCAGGTAGGCCAGTTGAGAACACCTTTATTTAACCAGGTAGGCTAGTTGAGAACACCTTTATTTAACCAGGTAGGCCAGTTGAGAACACCTTTATTTAACCAGGTAGGCTAGTTGAGAACACCTTTATTTAACCAGGTAGGCCAGTTGAGAACACCTTTATTTATCCAGGTAGGCTAGTTGAGAACACCTTTATTTAACCAGGTAGGCCAGTTGAGAACACCTTTATTTAACCAGGTAGGCTAGTTGAGAACACCTTTATTTAACCAGGTAGGCCAGTTGAGAACACCTTTATTTAACCAGGTAGGCCAGTTGAGAACACCTTTACTTAACCAGGTAGGCTGGTTGAGAACACCTTTACTTAACCAGGTAGACTGGTTGAGAACACCTTTACTTAACCAGGTAGGCTGGTTGAGAACACCTTTTTTTAACCAGGTAGGCCAGTTGAGAACACCTTTTTTTAACCAGGTAGGCCAGTTGAGAACACCTTTATTTAACCAGGTAGGCCAGTTGAGAACACCTTTACTTAACCAGGTAGGCCAGTTGAGAACACCTTTACTTAACCAGGTAGGCTAGTTGAGAACACCTTTATTTAACCAGGTAGGCTAGTTGAGAACACCTTTATTTAACCAGGTAGGCCAGTTGAGAGCACCTTTATTTAACCAGGTAGGCCAGTTGAGAACACCTTTATTTAACCAGGTAGGCCAGTTGAGAACACCTTTATTTAACCAGGTAGGCCAGTTGAGAACACCTTTATTTAACCAGGTAGGCCAGTTGAGAACACCTTTATTTAACCAGGTAGGCCAGTTGAGAACACCTTTATTTAACCAGGTAGGCTGGTTGAGAACACCTTTATTTTAACCAGGTAGGCCGGTTGAGAACACCTTTATTTAACCAGGTAGGCCAGTTGAGAACACCTTTATTTAACCAGGTAGGCCAGTTGAGAACACCTTTATTTAACCAGGTAGGCTAGTTGAGAACACCTTTATTTAACCAGGTAGGCTAGTTGAGAACACCTTTATTTAACCAGGTAGGCTAGTTGAGAACACCTTTATTTAACCAGGTAGGCCAGTTGAGAACACCTTTATTTAACCAGGTAGGCCAGTTGAGAACACCTTTATTTAACCAGGTAGGCCAGTTGAGAACACCTTTATTTAACCAGGTAGGCTAGTTGAGAACACCTTTATTTAACCAGGTAGGCCAGTTGAGAACACCTTTATTTAACCAGGTAGGCTAGTTGAGAACACCTTTATTTAACCAGGTAGGCTGGTTGAGAACACCTTTATTTAACCAGGTAGGCCAGTTGAGAACACCTTTACTTAACCAGGTAGGCCAGTTGAGAACACCTTTATTTAACCAGGTAGGCTAGTTGAGAACACCTTTATTTAACCAGGTAGGCCAGTTGAGAACACCTTTACTTAACCAGGTAGGCCAGTTGAGAACAAGTTCTCATATACAACTGTGACCTGGCCAAGACAAAGCAAAGATGTGCGACACAAACAACAACACAGAGTTACACATGGAATAAACAAACGTACAGTCAATAATACAATTGAAAAAGTCTATATTCAATGTGTGCAAATGAGGTAGGATAAGGGAGTTAAGGCAATAAATAGGCCATAGTGATGAAATAATTACAATATAACAATTAAACCCTGGAGTGATAGATGTGCAGAAGATGAGTGTGCAAGTAGAGATACTGGGGTGCATAGGAGCAAAATAAATAAAATAAATAACAGTATGGGGATGAGGTAGTTGGATGGGCTATTTACAGATGGGCTATGTACAGGTGCAGTGATCTGTGAGCTGCTCTGACAGCTGGTGCTTAAAGCTAGAGAGGGAGATATGAGTCTCCAGATTCAGTGATTTTTGCAGTTCGTTCCGGTCATTGGCAACAGAGAACTGGAAGGAATGGCGGCCAAATGAGGAATTGGCGTGGGGGTAACCAGTGAGATATACCTGCTGGAGCGCATGCTACGGGTGGGTGCTGCTATGGTGACCAGTGAGCTGAGATAAGGCGGGGCTTTACCTAGCAGAGACTTGTAGATGACCTGGAACCAGTGGGTTTGGCAACGAATATGAAGCGAGGGCCAACCAACGAGGGCATACAGATCAGAGTGGTGGGTAGTATATAGGGCTTTGGTGACAAAACGGATGGCACTGTAATAAACTGCATCCAATTTGCTGAGTAGAGTGTTGGAGGCTATTTTGTAAATGACATCGCCGAAGTCAAGGATCGGTAGGATAGTCAGTTGCCAGTCATAATGCCAACTCCTTGTTACTCATTGGTTTGAGCAATGAGCAAGGAAGTTTGCAAGAGCAGAAACAGATCTGGGACCAGGCAAACTATGTTTTTTTCCCTCCTGAGGTACAGCTAACATCAAAACTAACACTCTAGCATCTCAGGGACCGGAAAGCAATATCTCACCGACTGGGGCCAGTCCAGGAACAGGAGGTTGAAGAACACTGAAGAATTTCATTATAGAATATGAACAAAGCACGAGGATAATTCTGTTAATTCAAAGTTATTTTATTTGCATACTGTACAATTGCACTTATGATGTTATTCATTGCATTGAAGTCACTATATCTGTAGTACAAAGGGTTGGGCATTGGAAAGGAATGATATTCAACACACCTGAAGACACCTGTTCTACTCTGGAGGAAGAACTCCAAAGTAACATATAATGCAGATTAAACCCACATATGGACAGCTACGACTCAAGGCTTTACAGATGTTTCTAAATGAAATATATAATCCTTTTGACGGAAAAACAACTCAAGAGAAAATACCGCGGCTATGGTGACACGATGTTAACATAAAAGTGAAAGGTTTGACACAGACAAAAGACTTGATGACAGTTTAATCATGTTAGAAGATGTTTTGGAAAAACACCTTCAGAAACACCCAGAATCTATGATACATCCAGTGTTCGTGTTACTTAACTATCCATGTCAATCCCAATGTAAATGTGTCCTTCCAAGAATTAAATGTGTGTACGTTCCAATACATCATTGGCCTAAAGTCCAACATTTTCTTAGAAATCAACTAGATTGAATTGATTGGACTAATTACGTTGAATAAAACAGAGGTATCGAAAAGGTTTTTAAGCCCCTGCTGCCCCGTTCAGCAGTGCCAGTACAAATCAACTGTTTCATGGAAAGATATATTATTATTTTTTTTAAGCGAGAACATCCAAACCAGGACATTGGGGATAATATATAATAATATAATATATAATAAATATGCCATTTAGCAGACGCTTTTATCCAAAGCGACATACAGTCATGCGTCCGTTATGTTTTATGTATGGATGGTCCCGGGAATAAAACCCACCACCGTGGCGTTACAAGCACCAACTGAGCTATAAAGGACCACGAAGAGATTGGGATCGACCAATGTCTCCAGAAAAACGTGGCTTTAGACATTAGACCTGGGCCTAGGTGTTGTGCGAGGCCTGGTGCACTGCCTTTTACCTACTAGGCTGTTATTTACATAACATGTATTCATTACACCAGGTATTCACAAACTGGGGTACGCAATGCCGTCGGAGGTACGCCAAATAAAAATGTGATTCACATTTTTTTTTAAATAAAAAATTCTCTCACATTTTTCAAACAGTACATTTATATTTTCCAACAGGGCTATATATTTGGATGAGGTTTATTTCTCGCCTGAGTAGCCTTGTTTCACTGCCAAAAATAAAATTAAACCATCTAATGTTCAGAAAAATAACAACACAATGTCAAATACAGGTAGGCTAGTCAAATAATTAACATCCAATCACATTAACTGTTACTCATCCAATCACATTAACCGTTACTCATCCAATCACATTAACCGTTACTCATCCAATCACATGAACTGTTACTCATCCAATCACATTAACCGTTACTCATCCAATCACATTAACCGTTACTCATCCAATCACATTAACCATTACTCATCCAATCACATTAACCGTTACTCATCCAATCACATGAACTGTTACTCATCCAATCACATTAACCGTTACTCATCCAATCACATTAACCGTTACTCATCCAATCACATTAACCGTTACTCATCCAATCACATTAACCGTTACTCATCCAATCACATTAACCGTTACTCATCCAATCACATTAACTGTTACTCATCCAATCACATTAACCATTACTCATCCAATCACATTAACCGTTACTCATCCAATCACATTAACCGTTACTCATCCAATCACATTAACTGTTACTCATCCAATCACATTAACCGTTACTCATCCAATCACATTAACCGTTACTCTCTCGCGAGAAACCAACACTCTTGCGCAGACATTTAGAAAGGAAACATGACAATTTGAAAAACAAGACACAGGAGTTTTTTGAGTTAGAATAAAGACGACTTTCAAGTAGTAAGACATGTATAAAAGCAACAGATACCATTAATAAGAAGGGGCTAGAAGTGTCTTATATGGTGAGCTACCCAGTGGCTGGGACAGGAAAGCCTCATACTATTGTGGAGGACTTAATTCTTCCTGCTGCCTTGGATATGGAGCGGCAGGGTATCCTAGTGGTTAGAGTGTTGGACTAGTTGGACTAGTAACCGGAAGTTCAAACCCCCGAGCTGACCCCTGAACAGGCAGTTCCTATGCCGTCATTGAAAATAAGAATGTGTTCTTAACTGACTTGCCTAGTTAAATAAATAAATAAAATAAAATATGGCTGGGACAATGCTGGGGGGAAAAGGCCCAAAAAACTATACAGACAATGTCTTCAACAAACAACACTGTTTCACAACACATCAATGACATGGCAGGAGATGTTTGAAACAATTATTTATTCGCATACAAGCCAATTAATTATATGTGTTACAGCTGGATGAGTCAACAGATGTGGCGGGCCTGGCACAGCTCCTGGTATATGTCTGTTACATTTATGTAATAATACTACTAATAATATGTTCATCCTCTTCTGCAACCACTGGAAACCAGGACAACATGAGAGGATATTTTTTAAAGTACTGGACAGTTTTGTGACATCAAATGGACTTTGGTGGTCAACATGTGTTGGTATCTGTACTGATGGTGCAAAAGCCATGACAGGGAAAACGTAGGGAGACATAGTGGAGTGGTAACGCGCGTGCAAGCAGTTGCTCCCGACGACACTTGGGTACACTGCAGCATCCACCAAGAGGCTCTTCCTACCAAGGGAATGCCTGACAGCTTGAAAGACGTTTTGGACACAACAGTGAAAATTGTTAACTGTTAAAGCAAGGCCCCTGAACTCTCGTGTATTTTCTTAAAGTTCTTTACTGACCATCCTTTTCACTTGTCTGACCGCTTGCATGATGATGAGTTTCTCACACGACTGGCCTATCTGGGTCATGTTTTTATCGCCTGAATGATCTGAATCTAGGATTACAGGGACTCTCTGCAACTATATTCAATGTGTGGGACAAAATTGAGGTTATGATTTAGAAGTTGGAGCTCTTTTCTGTCTGCATTAACACAGACAACACACAGGTCTTTCCATCATTGTATGACTTTTTGTGTGCAAATGAACTCAAGCTTACAGACCATGTCAAATGGGATATAGCATTTACGCAGGTACATTCCCGAAACAGACAAAACAACTGGATTCGTTATCGCTTTCATGCCCTGCCTCCAGTCCACTTACCGATATCTGAACAAGAGAGCCTCATCGAAATTGCAACAAGTGGTTCTGTGAAAATGTAATCAGAAGCCACTGCCAGATTTCTGGATAGGGCTGCATTCAGAGTGTCCTGCCTTGGCAAATCACGCTGTTAAGACACTGATGCCCTTTGCAAACACGTAGCTATGTGAGAGTGGATTCTCGGCCCTCACCAGCATGAAAACTAAATACAGGCACAGACTGTGTGGAAAATGATTTAAGACTGAGACTCTCTCCAATGCAACCCAACTTTGCAGAGTTATGTGCATCCTTTCAAGCACACCCTTCTCATTAACCTGTGGTGAGTTATTCACAATTTTCCATGAACAGATAAGGTTTTATATGTAAGATGGCTAAATAAAGAGCAAAATTATTGATTATTATTATATTATAATTTGTGCCCTGGTCCTATAAGAGCTCTTTGTCACTTCCCCATGAGCCAGGTTGTGACAAAAACTCACACTCATTCTTATGTTTAATAAATGTATAGTATAGTGTGTGTGTGTGTGTGTGTGTGTGTGTGTGTGTGTGTGTGTGTGTGTGTGTGTGTGTGTGTGTGTGTGGCAGGCTTACAATGATGGCAAAAAACAACATTTGAGAGTACGCTGACCTTGGTGCTAGAGGGGATACAGCTGGAGGTTGAATGTTTGAAGGGGTACGGGACTATAAAACGTTTGGGAACCACTGCATTACACAACAGAGAGAATCAACAATGAGACAGACTCATCGAGCTCTGGAGTTGTACTTTCTGTTCTCTCTTACAGGGGGCCCTTGGGCAGGTGGTTGGTCAGGTGGTTGATCAGGTGGTTGGTCAGGTGGTTGATGAGGTGGGGTTTCCTCCACTGACTTTGTACCCAGTCATTGACACAAAACGGATCACAAATCATCCACATGCTGACCTCCGCCGATAGCTGTGATCAGGGGCCATCAGTTCAAAGGTCGGGGTTTATAGTTCAGGGGTCGATGTGGGGAAGGTGCTGACCTTGTTGTTCCTGCTGATTCGTCGTTCTGGCCTTGGGCGTGGCTGTTTGGTCTGGATCAGTTCCTCTGGGGTGTTCCCTAGCGGTGGGAGGAGCCTCTTTTTACTGTTCCTGGTCTCCGGCAGCCACTGGGGCGGCAGCTCGAATGGCCCGAACCCAAACTGGGTGGCGTCCTCGGGCTCCGTGGGGGTTGCTGGCGCCACCTGTGACGAGGAGGTGTAAGCACAGGCACGGACAGGTGAGACCTCGGGCAATAAGAGAGGAGGTTGTTCTTTAGTTACCGGGACGCTCTCTCTGGTTGGTTCGGTCTCTTTCTGTAGAACCACCTTCCCTCCATGTCTCCCTCCTCCCCCTCCTCCTCCTGCCTGGTGGTGGTTCTCATTGGGATGAGGACAGCCCCCCACCCCTGACCCTAATGAAGGGCTCGCATTCTCCACCTCCTCCTCCTCTTCATCGGTCGGCCTAAAGATCTGCTGCTGTCCGATATTAAACATCTCCAGGAGCTGGCTCCCAGCGCGAGCAGACCCCTCCAGGGTCCCAGACCCTCCCAACCCTCCCTCGCCCCTCAGCCCCAGATCCCCAGTGCTGACCACGTTACGCCGGCTGTAGCGTCTGTGTACCCGGACTAGAACATCAAACAGGCAGCGTCGAGCCGAGCCGTTCACCGTCAGAAACAGCAGAGGGTTGGTGAGGAGAGACACCTTGGGCAGCCAGATGGCCGTGAGATGGAGAGAAGGGGACAAGTCCTCCCCGTCCCCGAGAAGAGTGCGGTATACCACCAACGCCCCATACGGGGCGCTACAGGCTGAGAAGGCTAACACCACAGCCAGTAACGTAGCATGTAGCTCAGCCTCGCGTTGAGAGACATAAGGGATGGAGATGGAGTTCTGAGGTGTTCTTAATGCTGCGATGATCACCTTCTTCTTCTGGCTGGCGTTGAGAGCTCTGCGAATCAAGATCATTAACAGGAAGACGACAACGAGCGGAAGGATCACCGTGGTTACGTTGTAGGTCAACACGTAGACCATGTGACCCAGGGAGCGGGCGCGGGCGTCGGAACAGGACGATGTTGCATACACATCCGTAACGTTGGTTAAGGCGAACACGGGTACGCTGGCGATGGTGGCGTGGATCCAGATGTAGATGACAAGGTCACGTGACCTGGCGTCTGAGATCTTCCTCTCCAGAGGGTAGAGGACAGAGTAGTACCTAGAGAGGAGGAGAGGATAGACAACATTACACACAGAGCATTCATTCACACTGAGTTGAGCCTCTGCAGTGACACTTTTAACCGTAACATTAACCAGTACATACTGAGTCTAAACAAAAGCAACAGAGGAACACGTATACAATGTAAGCATTCGGTTCTCTGAGTGTTAGATCAGGACAGTAGTAACTACCAAGGCTTTGTGTGTTTGATGTAGATCAGGACAGTAGTAACTACCAAGGCTTTGTGTGTTCGATGTAGATCAGGACAGTAGTAACTACCAAGGCTTTGTGTGTTCGATGTAGATCAGGACAGTAGTAACTACCAAGGCTTTGTGTGTTCGATGTAGATCAGGACAGTAGTAACTACCAAGTCTTTGTGTGTTCGATGTAGATCAGGACAGTAGTAACTACCAAGGCTTTGTGTGTTCGATGTAGATCAGGACAGTAGTAACTACCAAGGCTTTGTGTGTTCGATGTAGATCAGGACAGTAGTAACTACCAAGGCTTTGTGTGTTCGATGTAGATCAGGACAGTAGTAACTACCAAGGCTTTGTGTGTTCGATGTAGATCAGGACAGTAGTAACTACCAAGGCTTTGTGTGTTTGATGTAGATCAGGACAGTAGTAACTACGAAGGTTTTGTGTGTTCGATGTAGATCAGGACAGTAGTAACTACCAAGGCTTTGTGTGTTCGATGTAGATCAGGAGGTAAACTAACATCGCTGTAGCTACCTACCTACCTACCTCCCTACCTACCTACCTACCTACCCCTGATGTAAACTAACATCGCTGTAGCTACCTACCTACCTACCCCTGATGTAAACTAACATCGCTGTAGCTACCTACCTACCTACCCCTGATGTAAACTAACATCGCTGTAGCTACCTACCTACCTACCCCTAATGTAAACTAACATCGCTGTAGCTACCTACCTACCTACCTACCTACCCCTGATGTAAACTAACATCGCTGTAGCTACCTACCTACCTACCCCTAATGTAAACTAACATCGCTGTAGCTACCTACCTACCTACCCCTAATGTAAACTAACATCGCTGTTAGTTGCTGAATGGAGTGTAGCTGTGAGTATAGAATGGAGTGTAGCTGTGAGTATAGAATGGAGTGTAGCTGTGAGTGTAGAATGAAGTGTAGCTGTGAGTGTAGAATGAAGTGTAGCTGTGAGTGTAGAATGGAGTGTAGCTGTGAGTGTAGAATGAAGTGTAGCTGTGAGTGTAGAGTGTAGAATGAAGTGTAGCTGTGAGTGTAGAATGGAGTGTAGCTGTGAGTGTAGAATGAAGTGTAGCTGTGAGTGTAGAGTGTAGAATGAAGTGTAGCTGTGAGTGTAGAATGGAGTGTAGCTGTGAGTATAGAATGGAGTGTAGCTGTGAGTGTAGAATGAAGTGTAGCTGTGAGTGTAGAGTGTAGAATGAAGTGTAGCTGTGAGTGTAGAATGGAGTGTAGCTGTGAGTATAGAATGAAGTGTAGCTGTGAGTGTAGAATGAAGTGTAGCTGTGAGTGTAGAATGGAGTGTAGCTGTGAGTGTAGAATGAAGTGTAGCTGTGAGTGTAGAATGGAGTGTAGCTGTGAGTGTAGAATGGAGTGTAGCTGTGAGTGTAGAATGAAGTGTAGCTGTGAGTGTAGAGTGTAGAATGGAGTGTAGCTGTGAGTGTAGAATGAAGTGTAGCTGTGAGTGTAGAGTGTAGAATGAAGTGTAGCTGTGAGTGTAGAATGAAGTGTAGCTGTGAGTGTAGAATGTTTTTTCATAAAGGAGGGCTGGGTTTTATTCGAAAGTGTAGCTGTGAGTGTAGAGTGTAGAATGAAGTGTAGCTGTGAGTGTAGAATGAAGTGTAGCTGTGAGTGTAGAGTGTAGAATGAAGTGTAGCTGAGAGTATAGAATGAAGTGTAGCTGTGAGTGTAGAATGAAGTGTAGCTGTGAGTGTAGAGTGTAGAATGAAGTGTAGCTGTGAGTGTAGAGTGTAGAATGAAGTGTAGCTGTGAGTGTAGAATGAAGTGTAGCTGTGAGTGTAGAGTGTAGAATGAAGTGTAGCTGAGAGTGTAGAATGAAGTGTAGCTGTGAGTGTAGAGTGTAGAATGAAGTGTAGCTGTGAGTGTAGAGTGTAGAATGAAGTGTAGCTGTGAGTGTAGAATGAAGTGTAGCTGTGAGTGTAGAGTGTAGAATGAAGTGTAGCTGAGAGTATAGAATGAAGTGTAGCTGTGAGTGTAGAATGAAGTGTAGCTGTGAGTGTAGAGTGTAGAATGAAGTGTAGCTGTGAGTGTAGAGTGTAGAATGAAGTGTAGCTGTGAGTGTAGAATGAAGTGTAGCTGTGAGTGTAGAGTGTAGAATGAAGTGTAGCTGAGAGTATAGAATGGAGTGTAGCTGAGAGTGTCAGGGAGAGAGTCCCTCCCTGTGGACTGTCAGTTATTTTGGCTGCAGCTCAGAACAGGGAGCTCTGCAGGAGAGACAAACAGCACCAGGCAGAGTGGAGTACACATTCTGCATCAATTACAGCCCGTCTCCAAACCACACGGGGTGAGTAGAGATAGAGGGAAGTTTTATCTGGTACAAAAACAGATTTGACTGTTTTCAGTTTTAAAACGCCCATACCAGTAGAGCTGAAAGACGATGGCCAGAGTTCACCCATGATGTTGCACAACGATTTATGTCAATCAGTAGTCGTTTTAGTCAAAGTATGATATATTTGAAGTGAAAAATCCAAACTGCCTACTTCGTGCAATGTTGTGTGAATGCAGTGTCTCTTCCTATGATATGACATGCAAATTAGTTTCAGTCGTTACAGAAAATAAAACACGTTTTCAAGTGAAATTTCAGATGTGAAATCATGTGAAAAATGGAACACGTCACATAACATTTCATGTTATCACATGTTATCTTCACATAAGATCACATGAAAACGTGTTTTTGGAACACTTGACATGTTATCACATTATCTTCACATAAGATCACAACACTTTACATGTGATCACGTGAAATTCATGTGGTTTTTTTTTTCATAAAGGAGGGCTGGGTTTTATTCGAATGTCGCCACCCACCAAGAACTTTGCAGCTGTTTTAATTAACCAAGCCTTGTTCATTAAAACAGCTGCAAAGTCCTTCCTCTTGGTGACTGAGACGAGACCAACAGCCTTGTGTCATCTTGGCCACATGAGCCATGGAGCAAATTACAATAAAATAAATTACCAGAAAATTATCATAATCTGTTATCAATTTTCACTTATCTTTTAGCTAGTCTATATAAAACATATATACATATATATTTAAAAAATAATAATTGAACCTTTATTTAACTTGTTAAAAGTCAGTTAAGCCGCCCTATGGGACTCTGGGATCACGGCCGGACGTGATGCAGCCTGGATTCGAACCAGGTACTGCAGTGACGCCTCTTGGACTGAGATGCAGGGCCTTAGACCACTGCGTCACTCGGGGCCCATGTAGATGACCCCGTCACCCCATGAATGGTTAAGACCATTAAAGCTTTGCTTCACTACACGCTCCACTGCTTTAATAGGTGTAACGTTAGCTAGAAACCACAAGCGTCTATCCAGATGAGGAAAAGGCACCTGCGGAAAAAAAAATTCCAAGGAACTTCTAGTGACATGTAATTTGAGGTGTGCATGATCAATGAGCAAAGTCATTGTAGCCTTTCATTTCACTTTCCCTGTGAGAACCATGAGCACAGGCTGACTTGGCTTTGATGCACCGCATCTTTGATGCACCACCATCTGTGGTGAAGTTAAAGACAGGCCAGTGGTTTCCATCTGTGGTGGAGTTAAAGACAGGCCAGTGGTTTCCATCTGTGGTGAAGTTAAAGACAGGCCAGTGGTTTCCATCTGTTGTGAAGTTAACGACAGGCCAGTGGTTTCCATCTGTGGTGAAGTTAAAGACAGGCCAGTGGTTTCCATCTGTGGTGAAGTTAAAGACAGGCCAGTGGTTTCCATCTGTGGTGAAGTTAAAGACAGGCCAGTGGTTTCCATCTGTGGTGAAGTTAAAGACAGGCCAGTGGTTTCCATCTGTGGTGGAGTTAAAGACAGGCCAGTGGTTTCCATCTGTGGTGAAGTTAAAGACAGGCCAGTGGTTTCCATCTGTGGTGGAGTTAAAGACAGGCCAGTGGTTTCCATCTGTGGTGAAGTTAAAGACAGACCAGTGGTTTCCATCTGTGGTGGAGTTAAAGACAGGCCAGTGGTTTCCATCTGTGGTGAAGTTAAAGACAGGCCAGTGGTTTCCATCTGTGGTGAAGTTAAAGATAGGCCAGTGGTTTCCATCTGTGGTGAAGTTAAAGACAGGCCAGTGGTTTCCATCTGTGGTGAAGTTAAAGACAGGCCAGTGGTTTCCATCTGTGGTGAAGTTAAAGACAGGCCAGTGGTTTCCATCTGTGGTGAAGTTTTCCCTAAATGAATGCTTATGACAAATCCAGCTCCAGAACCAGCCATAGAACCAGCTGGCTAATCTTTTGAATGAAGTGTAGTAACAAAAAAACAGCAACAACCGGTAATATTAGCTAGCTAGACAAAGTTAGCAAGATAGCTAGCAACACTGACAACCCCCCCCCAGACAGATCTGAACAGATGGGACCAGTAAGCAGTGCACCCCCCCAGACAGATCTGAACAGATGGGACCAGTAAGCAGTGCATCCCCCCCAGACAGATCTGAACAGATGGGACCAGTAAGCAGTGCATCCCCCCCCCAGACAGATCTGAACAGATGGGACCAGTAAGCTGGGCCTCCCCCAGACAGATCTGAACAGATGGGACCAGTAAGCAGTGCCTCCCCCCCAGACAGATCTGAACAGATGGGACCAGTAAGCAATATGTTGCAGCTACCAGCAGTGCAGTTTGATTTTCCTGCAATCACCCACCTGTCGAGTGCGATGGCAGCGAAGCTGAGCACGGTGACGGAACAGAAGAGTTTGTGGAGGAACTTCAGGGCCTTGCAGAGCAGCAGAGTGTGTAGCCACCAGCAGCAGCGAGGGCTGGCCCCTAGAGCCACGTCAAAGGGAACACACATCAGACCCGCACAGATCCCTGAGCACGCCAGGTTCTTAATGAAGAGACTGGTCACCGACTTGAAGACACTGGTACAGCAGGTACACCATAGAACAGTGCCATTGCCTGGGAGAGGGAGAGAGAGGGAGGGAGAGGGAGGGAGAGAGAGAGGCAGAGACAGGAGAGGAGGGAGAGGGGGGGAGAGAGAGAGAGGCAGAGGCAGAGACAGGAGAGGAGGGAGAGGGGAGGAGAGAGAGAGAGAGGCAGAGACAGGAGAGGAGGGGAGGGGAGAGAGAGAGGCAGAGGAGAGGGAGGAGAGGAGGGAGAGGGGAGGAGAGAGAGAGAGGCAGAGACAGGAGAGGAGGGAGAGGGGAGGAGAGAGAGAGGCAGAGACAGGAGAGGAGGGAGAGGGGAGGAGAGAGAGAGGCAGAGACAGGAGAGGAGGGAGAGGGGAGGAGAGAGAGAGAGGCAGAGACAGGAGAGGAGGGAGAGGGGAGGAGAGAGAGAGGCAGAGACAGGAGAGGAGGGAGAGGGGGGAGGAGAGAGAGAGGCAGAGACAGGAGAGGAGAGGAGGGAGAGGGGAGGAGAGAGAGAGAGGCAGAGACAGGAGAGGAGGAGAGGGGAGGCAGAGAGAGAGAGAGGAGAGACAGGAGAGGAGAGAGAGAGAGAGGGGGAGAGGAGAGAGAGAGGCAGAGACAGGAGAGGAGGGAGAGGGGAGGAGAGAGAGAGAGGCAGAGACAGGAGAGGAGGGAGAAGGGAGGAGAGAGAGAGAGAGGCAGAGACAGGAGAGGAGGGAGAGGGGGGAGGAGAGAGAGAGAGGCAGAGACAGGAGAGGAGAGGAGGGAGAGGGAGAGAGAGAGAGAGAGAGAGACAGGAGAGGAGAGGAGGGAGAGGGGAGGAGAGAGAGAGGCAGAGACAGGAGAGGAGGGAGAAGGGGGAGAGAGAGAGAGAGGCAGAGACAGGAGAGGAGGGAGAGGGGAGGAGAGAGAGAGAGAGGCAGAGGAGAGGAGAGGAGGGAGAGGGGGGAGAGAGAGAGAGAGAGAGAGACAGGAGAGAGAGGAGGGAGGGAGGGGAGGAGAGAGAGAGAGAGGCAGAGACAGGAGAGGAGAGGAGGGAGAGAGGGGGAGACAGGAGAGAGAGAGAGAGGCAGAGACAGGAGAGGAGGGAGAGGGGAGGAGAGAGAGAGAGAGGCAGAGACAGGAGAGGAGGGAGAGGGGAGGAGAGAGAGAGAGAGGCAGAGACAGGAGAGGAGGGAGAGGGGAGGAGAGAGAGAGAGAGGCAGAGACAGGAGAGGAGGGAGAGAGGGAGGAGAGAGAGAGAGAGGCAGAGACAGGAGAGGAGGGAGAGGGAGGGGAGAGAGAGAGAGAGAGGCAGAGACAGAGGAGGAGGAGAGGAGGAGAGAGGGCAGAGAGAGGAGAGAGGGAGAGAGAGAGAGAGAGGCAGAGACAGGAGAGGAGGAGGGAGAGGGGAGGAGAGAGAGAGAGAGGCAGAGACAGGAGAGGAGAGGAGGGAGAGAGGGGAGAGAGAGAGAGAGAGGCAGAGACAGGAGAGGAGAGAGAGGAGAGAGGGAGGAGAGAGAGAGAGGCAGAGACAGGAGAGGAGGGAGAAGGGAGGAGAGAGAGAGAGAGGCAGAGACAGGAGAGGAGGGAGGGGGAGGAGAGAGAGAGAGGCAGAGACAGGAGAGGAGAGGAGGGAGAGGGGGGAGGAGAGAGAGAGAGAGAGACAGGAGAGGAGAGGAGGGAGAGGGGAGAGAGAGAGAGAGGCAGAGACAGGAGAGGAGGGAGAAGGGAGGGAGAGAGAGAGAGAGGCAGAGACAGGAGAGAGGAGGGAGGGGGGAGGAGAGAGAGAGAGAGGCAGAGACAGGAGAGGAGAGGAGGGAGAGGGGAGAGAGAGAGAGAGAGAGAGAGAGACAGGAGAGGAGAGGAGGGAGAGAGGGAGGAGAGAGAGAGAGAGGCAGAGACAGGAGAGGAGAGGGGAGGGAGAGGGGGGAGAGAGAGAGAGAGGCAGAGACAGGAGAGGAGGGAGAGGGGAGGGAGAGAGAGAGAGAGAGGCAGAGACAGGAGAGGAGGGAGAGGGGGGAGAGAGAGAGAGAGGCAGAGACAGGAGAGGAGGGAGAGAGGGGAGGAGAGAGAGAGAGAGGCAGAGACAGGAGAGGAGGGAGAGGGGAGAGAGAGAGAGAGAGGCAGAGACAGGAGAGGAGGGGAGGGGAGGAGAGAGAGAGAGAGAGGCAGAGACAGGAGGAGAGGAGAGGAGGGAGAGAGGGAGGCAGAGACAGAGAGAGAGAGAGAGACAGGAGAGGCAGAGAGGAGAGGAGGGAGGGGAGGAGAGAGAGAGAGAGGCAGAGACAGGAGAGGAGAGGAGGGAGAGGGGAGGAGAGAGAGAGAGAGGCAGAGACAGAGAGAGGAGAGGAGGGGAGGGGAGGAGGAGAGAGAGAGAGAGGCAGAGACAGGAGAGGAGAGGAGGGGAGAGGGGGAGGAGAGAGAGAGAGAGGCAGAGACAGGAGAGAGGGAGAGGAGGGAGAGGGGAGAGAGAGAGAGAGAGGCAGAGACAGGAGAGGGAGGAGGAGAGAGGAGGAGAGAGAGAGAGAGGCAGAGACAGGAGAGGAGGGAGAGGGGAGGAGAGAGAGAGAGGCAGAGACAGGAGAGGAGGGAGAGGGGGGAGGAGAGAGAGAGGCAGAGACAGGAGAGGAGGAGAGGGGAGGGAGGAGAGAGAGAGAGGCAGAGACAGGAGAGGAGGGAGAGGGGAGGAGAGAGAGAGAGAGGCAGAGACAGGAGAGGAGGGAGAGGGGAGGAGAGAGAGAGAGAGAGAGGCAGAGACAGGAGAGGAGGGAGAGAGAGGGGAGGAGAGAGAGAGAGGCAGAGACAGGAGAGGAGGGAGAGGGGAGGGGAGAGAGAGAGAGGCAGAGACAGGAGAGGAGGGAGAGGGGAGGAGAGAGAGAGAGAGGCAGAGACAGGAGAGGAGGGAGAGAGGGAGAGACAGAGAGAGAGAGAGGCAGAGGGAGGAGAGGAGGGAGAGGGGAGAGAGAGAGAGAGAGGCAGAGACAGGAGAGGAGGGAGAGGGGAGGAGAGAGAGAGAGCAGAGACAGGAGAGGAGGGAGAGGGGAGGGGAGAGAGAGAGAGAGAGAGAGAGGCAGAGACAGGAGAGGAGGGAGAGGGGGGAGGAGAGAGAGAGAGGCAGAGACAGGAGAGGAGGGAGAGGGGAGGAGAGAGAGAGAGAGGCAGAGACAGGAGAGGAGAGGAGGGAGAGGGGAGAGAGAGAGAGAGAGGCAGAGACAGGAGAGGAGGGAGAGGGGGGGGAGAGAGAGAGAGAGGCAGAGACAGGAGAGGAGAGGGAGGGAGAGGGGAGGAGAGAGAGAGAGGCAGAGACAGGAGAGGAGGGAGAGGGGAGGAGAGAGAGAGAGAGGCAGAGACAGGAGAGGAGAGGAGGGAGAGGGGAGGAGAGAGAGAGAGGCAGAGACAGGAGAGGAGGGAGAGGGGAGGAGAGAGAGAGAGAGAGAGGCAGAGACAGGAGGAGGGGAGAGGGGAGGGGAGAGAGAGAGAGGCAGAGACAGGAGAGGAGGGAGAGGGGAGGGGAGAGAGAGAGAGAGAGAGGCAGAGACAGGAGAGGAGGGAGAGGGAGGAGAGAGAGAGAGAGGCAGAGACAGGAGAGGAGGGAGAGGGGAGGAGAGAGAGAGAGAGGCAGAGACAGGAGAGGAGGAGAGGAGGGGAGGGAGGAGAGAGAGAGAGAGAGGCAGAGACAGGAGAGGAGAGAGAGAGAGGGGCAGAGACAGGAGAGGAGAGGAGGGAGAGGGGAGGAGAGAGAGAGAGGCAGAGACAGGAGAGAGGAGAGAGGGAGGAGAGGAGAGAGAGAGGCAGAGAGGAGAGAGAGAGAGAGAGGCAGAGACAGGAGGAGAGAGAGAGAGAGGCAGAGACAGGAGAGGAGAGGAGGGAGAGGGGAGGAGAGAGAGAGAGGCAGAGACAGGAGAGGAGGGAGAGGGGAGGAGAGAGAGAGAGGGGCAGAGACAGGAGAGGAGGGAGAGAGAGAGGCAGAGACAGGAGAGGAGGGAGAGAGGGGAGGAGAGAGAGAGAGGGGCAGAGACAGGAGAGGAGGGAGAGGGGAGGAGAGAGAGAGAGAGAGGCAGAGACAGGAGAGGAGGGAGAGAGAGGGGCAGAGACAGGACAGGAGAGGAGGGAGAGGGGAGGAGAGAGAGAGGCAGAGACAGGAGAGGAGAGGAGGGAGAGAGGCAGAGACAGGAGAGGAGGGAGAGAGAGGGGAGGAGAGAGAGAGGCAGAGACAGGAGAGGAGAGGAGGGAGAGGGGAGGAGAGAGAGAGAGGCAGAGACAGGAGAGGAGGGAGAGGGGAGGAGAGAGAGAGAGAGGCAGAGACAGGAGAGGAGGGAGAGAGAGGGGCAGAGACAGGAGAGGAGAGGAGGGAGAGGGGAGGAGAGAGAGAGGCAGAGACAGGAGAGGAGGAAGAGGGGAGGAGAGAGAGAGAGAGGCAGAGACAGGAGAGGAGGGAGAGAGAGGGGCAGAGACAGGAGAGGAGAGGAGGGAGAGGGGAGGAGAGAGAGAGGCAGAGACAGGAGAGGAGAGAGAGAGAGGGGCAGAGACAGGAGAGGAGGGAGAGGGGGGAGAGAGAGAGGCAGAGACAGGAGAGGAGAGGAGGGAGGGGGGAGGAGAGAGAGAGAGGCAGAGACAGGAGAGGAGGGAGAGGGGAGGAGAGAGAGAGAGAGGCAGAGACAGGAGAGGAGGGAGAGGGGAGGAGAGAGAGAGAGAGAGGCAGAGACAGGAGAGGAGGGAGAGAGAGGGAAGGAGAGAGAGAGAGAGAGGCAGAGACAGGAGAGGAGGGAGAGGGGGAGGAGAGAGAGAGAGAGGCAGAGACAGGAGAGGAGGGAGAGGGGAGGAGAGAGAGAGGCAGAGACAGGAGAGGAGAGGAGGGAGAGGGGAGGAGAGAGAGAGAGGCAGAGACAGGAGAGGAGGGAGAGGGGAGAGAGAGAGAGAGAGAGAGGCAGAGACAGGAGAGGAGGGAGAGGGGAGGAGAGAGAGAGAGAGAGGCAGAGACAGGAGAGAGGGGAGAGAGGGGGGAGGAGAGAGAGAGAGAGAGGCAGAGACAGGAGAGGAGGGAGAGGGGAGGAGAGAGAGAGAGAGGCAGAGACAGGAGAGGGAGGGAGAGGGGAGGAGAGAGAGAGAGAGAGAGGCAGAGACAGGAGAGGAGGGAGAGGGGGGAGAGAGAGAGAGGGGCAGAGACAGGAGAGGAGGGAGAGAGAGAGGCAGAGACAGGAGAGGAGAGGAGAGAGAGAGGCAGAGACAGGGGAGGAGAGGAGAGAGAGAGGCAGAGACAGGAGAGGAGAGAGAGAGAGAGGCAGAGACAGGAGAGGAGAGAGAGAGAGAGAGAGGCAGAGACAGGAGAGGAGGGAGAGGGGAGGAGAGAGAGAGAGGGGCAGAGACAGGAGAGGAGGGAGAGAGAGAGGCAGAGACAGGAGAGGAGGGAGAGGGGAGGAGAGAGAGAGAGGGGCAGAGACAGGAGAGGAGAGAGAGAGAGGGGCAGAGACAGGAGAGGAGGGAGAGAGAGGGGCAGAGACAGGAGAGGAGAGAGAAAGAGAGGCAGAGACAGGAGAGGAGGGAGAGAGAGAGGCAGAGACAGGAGAGGAGGGAGAGAGAGAGGCAGAGACAGGAGAGGAGGGAGAGAGAGAGGCAGAGACAGGAGAGGAGGGAGAGAGAGAGGCAGAGACAGGAGAGGAGGGAGAGGGGAGGAGGAGAGAGAGAGAGAGAGAGGCAGAGACAGGAGAGGAGGGAGAGGGGAGGAGAGAGAGAGAGAGAGAGGCAGAGACAGGAGAGGAGGGAGAGGGGGGAGAGAGAGAGAGAGAGAGGCAGAGACAGGGAGGAGGGAGAGGGGAGGAGAGAGAGAGAGAGAGAGGCAGAGACAGGAGAGGAGGGAGAGGGGGGAGAGAGAGAGAGAGGCAGAGACAGGAGAGGAGAGGAGGGGGAGGAGAGAGAGAGAGAGAGAGAGAGGCAGAGACAGGAGAGGAGGGAGAGGGGAGGAGAGAGAGAGGCAGAGACAGGAGAGGAGGGAGAGGGGAGAGAGAGAGAGAGAGAGAGAGGCAGAGACAGGAGAGGAGGGAGAGGGGAGGAGAGAGAGAGGCAGAGACAGGAGAGGAGGGAGAGGGGAGGAGAGAGAGAGAGAGAGAGGCAGAGACAGGAGAGGAGGGAGAGGGGAGGAGAGAGAGAGAGAGAGGCAGAGACAGGAGAGGAGGGAGAGGGGAGGAGAGAGAGAGAGAGAGAGAGAGGCAGAGACAGGAGAGGAGGGAGAGGGGGGGAGAGAGAGAGAGGCAGAGACAGGAGAGGAGGGAGAGGGGAGGGAGAGAGAGAGAGGCAGAGACAGGAGAGGGAGGGAGAGAGAGAGGCAGAGACAGAGAGAGAGAGAGGAGGAGATGGGAGGAGAGAGAGAGAGAGAGGCAGAGACAGAGAGGAGAGGAGGGGAGGAGAGAGAGTGTTTAGACTGGATCATGTGTGATGGTTTTACAGTATAAGGGAAGGTAAGAAAATATAATACAGTGAAATATCATGTGTGAGTTATGGAAGAGCTTTTTGGAAAACAGTCAGGAATAAACAACATTGAAAAAATGATTGATCTTACATCCCCTTCTGTCTTTTCCAGTTGCCTTAACAATCAGTTTGTCAAAACAATCCATTTCTCTCCCTCCTTCCCTACTCCCACCATCCATTCTGGCTCCTTCCCTACTTCCACCATCCTTTCTCTCCCTCCTTCCCTACTCCCACCATCCTTTCTCTCCCTCCTTCCCTACTCCCACCATCCCTCTCTCCCTCCTTCCCTACTCCCACCATTCTCTCTCTCCCTCCTTCCCTACTCCCACCATCCTCTCTCTCCCTCCTTCCCTACTCCCACCATCCTCTCTCTCCCTCCTTCCCTACTCCCACCATCCTCTCTCTCCCTCCTTCCCTACTCCCACCATTCTCTCTCTCCCTCCTTCCCTACTCCCACCATCCTCTCTCTCCCTCCCTCCTTCTCTCTACTCCATCTCTGTCTAGTGCACTAATGAAAAATAATACATCCGCATGTCCATAGTTGAAGGAGTCCCCCTTGAGCTGCTATGATAGAAAACTGCACATAAAAACAGAGGAGAATAAAGGACTTTTATAATTGGTATTTCAGCGAGTGCCATTTTCAAGACAAGTCTCTATTCTGTATTGTCATATCCTCCATTATATTAATTATATACATTATTATCATTATGGGGCCGAATCAAACATAGGAATTTACACATTTCCTACGGACGCCTTTCCTACGGACGCCTTTACTACGGACGCCTTTCCTACAGACGCCTTTCCTACGGACGCCTTTCCTAGACACGCCTTTCCTAGACACGCCTTTCCTACGGACGCTTTTCCTAGACACGTCTTTCCTACAGACGCCTTTCCTACGGACGCCTTTCCTAGACACGCCTTTCCTAGACACGCCTTTCCTACAGACGCCTTTCCTACAGACGCCTTTCCTAGACACGCCTTTACTAGACACGCCTTTCCGAGACACGCCTTTCCTACGGACGCCTTTCCTAGACACGCCTTTACTAGACACGCCTTTTCCTACGGACGCCTTTCCTAGACACGCCTTTACTAGACATGCCTTTCCTACGGACGCCTTTCCTAGACACGCCTTTACTAGACACGCCTTTACTAGACACGCCTTTCCGAGACACGCCTTTCCTACAGACGCCTTTCCTAGACACGCCTTTACTAGACACGCCTTTCCGAGACACGCCTTTCCTACGGACGCCTTTCCTAGACACGCCTTTACTAGACACGCCTTTTCCTACGGACGCCTTTCCTAGACACGCCTTTACTAGACATGCCTTTCCTACGGACGCCTTTCCTAGACACGCCTTTCATAGACACGCCTTTCCTACGGACGCCTTTCCTAGACACGCCTTTCCTACTGACGCCTTTCCTACGGACGCCTTTACTAGACACGCCTTTCCGAGACACGCCTTTCCTACGGACGCCTTTCCTAGACACGCCTTTACTAGACACGCCTTTTCCTACGGACGCCTTTCCTAGACACGCCTTTACTAGACATGCCTTTCCTACGGACGCCTTTCCTAGACACGCCTTTCATAGACACGCCTTTCCTACGGACGCCTTTCCTAGACACGCCTTTCCTACTGACGCCTTTCCTACGGACGCCTTTACTAGACACGCCTTTCCTACGGACACCTTTCCTACGGACGCCTTTACTAGACACGCCTTTTCCTACGGACGCCTTTCCTAGACACGCCTTTACTAGACATGCCTTTCCTACGGACGCCTTTCCTAGACACGCCTTTCATAGACACGCCTTTCCTACGGACACCTTTCCTACGGACGCCTTTACTAGACACGCCTTTCCTAGACACACGCCTTTCCTACGGACGCCTTTCCTAGACACGCCTTTCCTACTGACGCCTTTCCTACGGACGCCTTTACTAGACACGCCTTTCCTACGGACGCCTTTCCTACGGACACCTTTACTAGACACGCCTTTCCTACGGACGCCTTTCTTGACACGCCTTTCCTACGGACGCCTTTCCTACGGACGCCTTTCCTACGGACGCCTTTCCTAGACACACCTTTCCTACTGACTTCTTTCCTACGGACGCCTTTCCTACGGACGCCTTTCCTACTGACGCCTTTCCTACTGACGCCTTTCCTACGGACGCCTGTCCTACGGACGCCTTTCCTAGACACGCCTTTCCTACTGACGCCTTTCCTACGGACGCCTTTCCTAGACACGCCTTTCCTACAGACGCCTTTCCTACAGACGCCTTTCCAACTGACGCCTTTCCTACTGACGCCTTTCCTAGACACGCCTTTCCTAGACGGACGATTTTCCTACTGACGCCTTTTCCTACGGACGCCTTTCCTACTTTCCTACGGACGCCTGTCCTACGGACGCCTTTCCTAGACACGCCTTTCCTACTGACGCCTTTCCTACGGACGCCTTTCCTAGACACGCCTTTCCTACGGACGCCTTTCCTACGGACGCCTTTCCTACTGACGCCTTTCCTACTGACGCCTTTCCTACGGACACGCCTTTCCTACGGACGATTTTCCTGACACGCCTTTCCTACAGACGCCTTTCCTACTGACGCCTTTCCGGACACGCCTTTCCTAGACACGCCTTTCCTACTGACACGCCTTTCCTACGGACGCCTTTCCTAGACACGCCTTTACTAGACACGCCTTTCCTACGGACGCCTTTCCTAGACACGCCTTTCCTACTGACGCCTTTCCTACGGACGCCTTTACTAGACACGCCTTTCCTACGGACGCCTTTACTTGACACGCCTTTCCTACGGACGCCTTTCCTAGACACACCTTTCCTACTGACGCCTTTCCTACGGACGCCTTTCCTACTGACGCCTTTCCTACTGACGCCTTTCCTACGGACGCCTTTCCTACGGACGCCTTTCCTACGGACGTCTTTCCTAGACACGCCTTTACTAGACACGCCTTTCCTACGGACGGACGCCTTTCCTAGACACGCCTTTCCTACGGACGCCTTTCCTAGACACGCCTTTACTAGACACGCCTTTCCTACGGACGCCTTTCCTAGACACGCCTTTACTAGACACGCCTTTCCTACGGACGCCTTTCCTACGGACGCCTTTCCTAGACACGCCTTTCCTACTGACGCCTTTCCTACGGACGCCTTTACTAGACACGCCTTTCCTACGGACGCCTTTACTTGACACGCCTTTCCTACAGACGCCTTTCCTACGGACGCCTATCCTAGACACACCTTTCCTACGGACGCCTTTCCTACGGACTCCTTTCCTACTACTGACGCCTTTCCTACTGACGCCTTTCCTACGGACGCCTGTCCTACGGACGCCTTTCCTACGGACGCCTTTCCTACGGACGCCTTTCCTAGACACGCCTTTCCTACTGACGCCTTTCCTACGGACGCCTTTCCTAGACACGCCTTTCCTACAGACGCCTTTCCAACTGACGCCTTTCCTACTGACGCCTTTCCAACGGACGCCTTTCCTACTGACGCCTTTCCTACGGACGCCTTTCCTAGACACGCCTTTTCTACGGACGCCTTTCCTACTGACGCCTTTCCTACTGACGCCTTTCCTACGGACGCCTGTCCTACGGACGCCTTTCCTAGACACGCCTTTCCTACTGACGCCTTTCCTAGACACGCCTTTCCTACGGACGCCTTTCCTACTGACGCCTTTCCTACTGACGCCTTTCCTACGGATGCATTTCCTACTGACGCCTTTCCTACAGACGCCTGTCCTACAGACGCCTGTCCTACGGACGCCTTTCCTAGACACGCCTTTCCTACTGACGCCTTTCCTACGGACGCCTTTCCTAGACACACCTTTCCTACGGACGCCTTTCCTACTGACGCCTTTCCTACTGACGCCTGTCCTACGGACACCTTTCCTAGACACGCCTTTCCTACTGATGCCTTTCCTAGACACGCCTTTCCTACGGACGCCTTTCCTACGGACGCCTTTGCTACTGACGCCTTTCCTACGGACGCCTTTGCTACTGACGCCTTTCCTACTGACGCCTTTCCTACGGACGCCTTTCCTAGACACGCCTTTCGTACAGACGCCTTTCCAACTGACGCCTTTCCTAGACACACCTTTCCTACAGACGCCTTTCCTACTGACGCCTTTCCTAGACACACCTTTCCTACGGATGCCTTTCCTATGGACGCCTTTCCTACTGATGCCTTTCCTACTGACGCCTTTCCTACGGACGCCTTTCCTACTGACGCCTTTCCTAGACACGCCTTTCCTACAGACGCCTTTCCAACTGACGCCTTTCCTACTGACGCCTTTCCTACGGACGCCTTTCCTACGGACGCCTTTCCTACTGACGCCTTTCCTAGACACGCCTTTCCTACTGACGCCTTTCCTAGACACGCCTTTCCTACGGACGCCTTTCCTACGGACGCCTTTCCTACTGACGCCTTTCCTACTGACGCCTTTCCTACAGACGCCTGTCCTACGGACGCCTTTCCTACGGAGGCCTTTCCTACGGACGCCTTTCCTACAGACGCCTTTTCTAGACACGCCTTTCCTACAGACGCCTTTCCTACTGCCGCCTTTCCTAGACACGCCTTTCCTAGACACGCCTTTCCTAGACACGCCTTTCCTACGGACGCCTTTCCTACTGACGCCTTTCCTACGGACGCCTTTCCTACGGACGCCTTTCCTACGGACGCCTTTCCTACGCACTTCTCAGTATTTGGTCAATCAGACTTAGCTTATTAATTTGCAAAAGCTCTGTAGGTGTGGCTACCTCGCACACTCTGAATCAATTTCATTCAACTGCTGAAACCCTACCACTCGCTGGCCAACACATTTCCTCGTGGAGTTTTCATTCAAAAGGGTTGTCAGTACTTTTATCTTAAGGCATCCCTTTAAATATGGTGTGATTTAGTTACAATTTTGTCGACAGACTCGCTAGAATAATTTTAAAGATCAATGAAAGAAAGCCATCTAAATATATCCATATTTGTCTCTGTTTCAGCACCAAATTGGTAGATTTAAGAATAGTCTGATCTTGTGAATTATTTACGGTTAGGAAAGTATTTATGAATAATACATTTTTTTTTAAATGGTTTGGAGAGCCCGTCTCTTTACACACTAAAGAAAGAAAGCACTGTCTTGATTCATTCTGAAATGTGTCACATTCATTTCCTTTAACCCATGGTAATGTTGTAAGATTGGTTTACATAGAATTCTAATAGGGAGAATGGTGTACACTAGTAGGCTATACCCTCGTCTGTCACCTGCACTAACCATGGAACTGTGTGATGACACGGCCAGGTTTTGAACCGTGCGTCGGGTTCAAACTGTCACGGCTTGGCCTGCGCTCCGCTCCATAACTGATTGAATTCACTAATGATCCTCAGCAACAACCACACAGGCGTGATGGCGTTTACAGAGGAAGTAATAACTAAACTGGATGATAATGTAGGCTATAACAATTTGAAGGGAACTAACAGTAAATTGTCAGTTGAATATGTGTTGTTATTAAGCCTACTGATGGTCTATACTGTTAGTGGATATTATTTAATATGATAGAAACAGGAGAGAGACAGAGAGACAGAGAGACAGAGAGAGAGAGCGAGAGAGAGAGACAGAGAGAGAGACAGAGAGAGAGAGGGAGAGAGAGAGAGAGAGACAGAGAGAGAGAGAGAGAGAGACAGAGAGAGAGAGAGACAGAGACATGGTATGATATGGTTCAGTTTGCTGCCACATGACTGGTATCACGTCTCCAATGATTTATAAGGTCAAATAGATCAAAAACAAGTGTCATTTATATATTCATCAATCCTCTTATCCAAAGGGATGACTCATTTACCTAGCTGTTATCAAGTTGTAAAGTACAGTACATGCAGAATGGTATTGTTTCTATCAGGAAAAAAGAAAGAAGATGTCCACTTGGAACTGGTAGGTTTGCTAGACCTTATTCGTGGTTTCCTCACGGGTTAAAGGTGGTGGAATTCTTAGGGAATTACTGTGAAACTTAAACTAAGCGCAGTCTTAAATAGCCACCTGTCCCCTTTTAACAGCTGGGCAACGGCACACATTTCAGCAAATAAACGTCTGTTTCAAATAAATTCAAATATTTAACTAGGCAAGTCAGTTAAGAACTAATTCTTATTTACAATGACGGCCTACCCCGGCCAAACCCTCCCCTAACCCGGACGACGCTGGGCCAAAGGTGTGCCGCCCCACGGGACTCCTGATCACGGCCGGTTGAGATACAGCCCGGTATCGAACCAGGGTTTGTAGTGACGCCTCTAGCACTGCGATGCAGTGCCTTAGACCGTTGCACCACTCGAGAGCCCCAAATAAACGCCGGGTCTAAATGAATTGTTTACGAGATTACCATGAATTACCACAAAGTACCATGAATTACCACAAATTACCACGAATTACCATGAATTACCATGAATTACCATGAATTACCATGAATTACCATGATTTACCATGAATTACCATGAATTGCCATGAATTGTTTATAAGCTATAACGTTTTATTTGTTACAATAAATAATTAAGTAATGACTCTAAAAAATTATGGCAATCATCCATTTCTATCGCCAGTAAGAAACTGCTAGCCATTGGTTGCTAACTGCTGAGAACTGCTAGCCATTAGTTGCTAACTGCTGAGAACTGCTAGCCATTGGTTGCTAACTGCTGAGAACTGCTAGCCATTGGTTGCTAACTGCTGAGAACTGCTAGCTAACTGGCAAGCACAAAAAACTGTCAAAAGCTTTGGGAGTATAGTACCCTGGAAATCAGCCGATCTAGTGGCGAAAAAAAGAACTGACGAAAATGCACAGTCAAATAAACCTTTTATTTTTTATAGAGGCATTCGAAGACAAAAGAAATGTGACAGTGTGTAAATTATAACAATTTAGTGCAGGAAATGAAGACATTGATTAAATGCTGGAATTAAACAATGAACAACACCAATTAGCAAAAGCTGTGTGCATTAAGGAAATAGAAGCCTGTCTCAAATAGAAGCCTGTCTCTAATAGAAGCCTGTCTCTAATAGAAGCCTGTCTTTAATAGAAGCCCGTCTCTAATAGAAGCCCATCTCTAATAGAAGCCTGTCTCCAATAGAAGCCCGTCTCCAATAGAAGCCCGTCTCCAATAGAAGCCCGTCTCTAATAGAAGCCCGTCTCTAATAGAAGCCCGTCTTTAATAGAAGCCTGTCTCTAATAGAAGCCTCTCTAATAGAATCCTGTTTCTAATAGAAGCCCGTCTCTAATAGAAGCCCGTCTTTAATAGAAGCCCGTCTCTAATAGAAGCCCGTCTCCAATAGAAGCCTGTCTCTAATAGAAGC
Organism: Oncorhynchus tshawytscha; assembly: GCF_018296145.1. Taxonomy (NCBI): domain Eukaryota; kingdom Metazoa; phylum Chordata; class Actinopteri; order Salmoniformes; family Salmonidae; genus Oncorhynchus; species Oncorhynchus tshawytscha. The sequence goes on along the minus strand of NC_056433.1, from coordinate 8,832,391 downwards.
CTGTCTCTAATAGAAGCCCGTCTTTAATAGAAGCCTGTCTCTAATAGAAGCCTCTCTAATAGAATCCTGTCTCTAATAGAAGCCCGTCTTTAATAGAAGCCCGTCTCTAATAGAAGCCCGTCTCTAATAGAAGCCGGTCTCAAATAGAAGCCGGTCTCTAATAGAAGCCTCTCTAATAGAAGCCTGTCTCTAATAGAAGCCCGTCTCTAATAGAAGCCTGTCTCTAATAGAAGCCTCTCTAATAGAAGCCTGGCTCTAATAGAAGCCCGTCTCTAATAGAAGCCCGTCTCAAATAGAAGCCCGTCTCTAATAGAAGCCCGTCTCAAATAGAAGCCGGTCTCTAATAGAAGCCTCTCTAATAGAAGCCTGTCTCTAATAGAAGCCCGTCTCTAATAGAAGCCCGTCTCTAATAGAAGCTTCTCTAATAGAAGCCTGTCTCTAATAGAAGCTTCTCTAATAGAAGCCTGTCTCTAATAGAAGCCCGTCTCTAATAGAAGCCCGTCTCAAATAGAAGCCCGTCTCTAATAGAAGCCCGTCTCTAATAGACTCCCGGGTTATTAACAGAAGTTTCACAGTATGTCAAGGTAAGAAAACAGCTTATCTGTAAGCAAGCTATTCTCATGCTGAAGTTTCAAGTTTCAAGATCAGAATACGCTTGAAAAGAAAAGTGCATAAAAGGGATTTACGTTTCATTTACGTGCTCTTAACTCGGGTCAGAATCGGCTCCAATATGCACTGCTGGTCTGTATGGGCATTGAGACTTGTTTTCAATAAGGCTGTCCATATATAAGGTTTTGCCATACTGTATGTATTTAAATGTCTCTTGAAGCAGGAGGATGGGCAACCACTGAGCTGGTTAAAATGAGCTGTACTTTTCTTTTCTATGTATCATCCTCATTATGTTTCAACGGGCTGGCAGCTGCGGGACACCTCTCCGTCTCGGAACGGTGGTCTGTGGACTGTACGGTCTGAGTGCTTCTGAACTAGGCAGACATCTTTCTTTCCCCCATTCACTATCTGACTCTTCAATAACTCTAGTTCTCCTTCACTCTCTCCCCATCTCACAGAAGCCCTTCAGGTCCTCACAGCAGGTAGACACAATCTTCTCTTCGTCAAGCTGACAGAAGTCTTTTAGGACCTAACAGGCACAGCTCCTCCTGGAAGCTCCTACTTCCAACTGACAGAGACTTTGAAGCCCTCACTAACTGAGACTGAGCACTCAAAAAGGCATTCAATTATTTAGTTTTCTTCTTCCAGGAAACTCAAATTGTTTCTCTGCTTTAAAAGCAGAGTGTTCTAGAAAACTTTTGCTTAGTTTGATTGGCGTGCTGCTGAAGGAGACCATGGTTGAGTCCCTGGTCTAAAGTCGTGCACTATATAGGGAATAGGGCTCTGATCTAAAGTGGCGCACTATATAGGGAATAGAGCTCTGGTCTATTGTAGTGCACTATATAGGGAATAGGGCTCTGGTCTAAAGTAGTGCACTATATAGGGAATAGGGCTCTGGTCTATAGTAGTGCACTATATAGGGAATAGGGCTCTAGTCTATAGTAGTACCACTATATAGGGAATAGGGTGCCATTTGGGATACTCAAATCAGTCCCCTATTGACTCTTCAGTAACCCAGCAATCTTCTCCTCCAGCCCCTCTCTCCCTCTCTCCCGACTGACAGAACCTCCTTTGACTCCAGACTGACAGAGCCTCCTTTGACTCCAGACTGACAGGGCCCCCTCTGAATCCAGACTGACAGGGCCCCCTCTGAATCCAGACTGACAGGGCCCCCTCTGAATCCAGACTGACAGGGCCCCCTCTGAATCCAGACTGACAGGGCCCCCTCTGAATCCAGACTGACAGGGCCCCCTCTGAATCCAGACTGACAGGGCCCCCTCTGAATCCAGACTGACAGGGCCCCCTCTGAATCCAGACTGACAGGGCCTCCTCTGAATCCAGATTGACAGAGCCCCCTCGGACAGCCAGTCAGCCAGCCAGTCAGCCAGTCATTCAGTCAGGCTGCCAGTCAGTCTCTCAGACATACCTTTAAAACACAGGTCATTTTTTAAAATTTAACTAGGCAAGTCAGTTAAGAACAAATTCTTATTTACAATGATGGCCTAGGAACATTGGGTTAACTGCCTTGTTCAGGGGCAGAACAACAGATTTTTACCTTGTCAGCTCTGGGATTCAATCTAGCAACCTTTCAGTTACTGGCCCAATGCTCTAACCACTAGGCTACCTGCCGCCCAGTCATTGATGACGCCATCTATACCTTTAAAACACAGGTCATTGGACTATTTCTCTTCTCTCACACACTCTCTCGTCCTCTCATTCTCTTCCTCCATTCTTTCTCCCTCCCTCTTTCTCTCCCCTCATCCCTCCCTCTCTCCCCCATCCCTCTCTCCTCATCCCTCCCTCTCTCTCCTCATCCCTCTCGCCCCATCACTCTCTCCTCATCCCTCCCCCTCTCTCCCCATCACTCTCTCCTCATCCCTCCCCCTCTCTCCCCATCACTCTCTCCTCATCCCTCCCCCTCTCTCCCCATCCCTCCCTCTCTCTCCTCATCCCTCCCTCTCTCTCTCTCCCCATCCCTCCCCTCTCTCTCCCCATCCCTCTCTCCTCATCCCTCCCTCCTCATCCCTCCCTCTCTCTCCTCATCCCTCTTTCTCTCTCCCCATCCCTCTCTCCTCATCCCTCCCTCTCTCTCCTCATCCCTCTCTCTCTCTCCCCATCCCTCTCTCCTCATCCCTCCCACTCTCTCCCCATTCCGCACTCTCTTTCCTCATCCCTCCCTCTCTCTCCCCATCACTCTCTCCTCATCCCTCCATCTCTCTCCCCATCCCTCCCTCGCTCTCCTCATCCCTCCCTCGCTCTCTCCCCATCCCTCCCTCTCTCTCCCCATCACTCCCTCTCTCTCCTCATCCCTCCCTCTCTCTCCTCATCCCTCCCTCTCTCTCCCCATCCCTCCCTCGCTCTCCTCATCCCTCCCTCTCTCTCCCCATCCCTCCCTCTCTCTCCTCATCCCTCTCTCTCTCTCCTCATCCCTCTCTCTCTCTCCTCATCCCTCTCTCCTCATCCCTCTCTCTCTCTCCTCATCCCTCCCTCTCTCTCCCCATCCCTCCCTCTCTCTCCCCATCCCTCCCTCTCTCTCCCCATCCCTCCCTCTCTCTCCCCATCCCTCCCTCTCTCTCCTCATCCCCTCTCTCTCTCCTCATCCCTCTCTCCTCATCCCCTCTCTCTCTCTCCTCATCCCTCCCTCTCTCTCCCCATCCCTCCCTCGCTCTCCTCATCCCTCATCCTCTCTCTCCCCATCCCTCCCTCTCTCTCCTCATCCCTCATCCCTCTCTCCTCATCCCTCTCTCTCTCTCCTCATCCCTCCCTCTCTCTCCCCATCCCTCCCTCGCTCTCCTCATCCCCCCTCCCTCCCTCTCTCTCCCCATCCCTCCCTCTCTCTCCTCATCCCTCTCTCTCTCTCCTCATCCCTCTCTCTCCTCATCCCTCTCTCTCTCTCCTCATCCCTCTCTCTCCTCATCTCTCTCTCTCCTCATCCCTCTCTCTCTCTCCTCATCCCTCTCTCTCCTCATCCCTCTCTCTCCTCATCCCTCTCTCTCTCTCCTCATCCCTCTCTCTCTCTCCTCATCCCTCTCTCTCTCTCCTCATCCCTCTCTCTCCTCATCTCGCTCTCTCTCTCCTCATCCCTCTCTCTCCTCATCCCTCTCTCTCTCTCCTCATCCCTCTCTCTCTCTCCTCATCCCTCTCTCTCTCTCCTCATCCCTCTCTCTCTCTTCTCATCCCTCTCTCTCTCCTCATCCCTCTCTCTCCTCATCCCTCTCTCTCTCTCCTCATCCCTCTCTCTCCTCATCCCTCTCTCTCCTCATCCCTCTCTCTCTCTCCTCATCCCTCCCTCTCTCTCCCCATCCCTCCCTCTCTCTCCCCATCCCTCTCTCCTCATCCCTCTCTCTCTCCCCATCCCTCCCTCGCTCTCTCCTCATCCCTCCCTCTCTCTCCCCATCCCTCCCTCTCTCTCCTCATCCCTCTCTCTCTCTCCTCATCCCTCTCTCTCCTCATTCCTCTCTCTCCTCATCCCTCTCTCTCCTCATCCCTCTCTCTCCTCATCCCTCTCTCCTCATCCCTCTCTCTCTCTCCTCATCCCTCTCTCTCTCTCCTCATCCCCCTCTCTCTCCTCATCCCTCTCTCCTCATCCCTCCCCCTCTCTCTCTCCTCATCCCTCTCTCTCTCTCCTCATCCCTCTCTCTCCTCATCCCTCTCTCCTCATCCCTCTCTCTCTCTCCTCATCCCTCTCTCTCTCTCCTCCTCCCTCTCTCTCTCCTCATCCCTCTCTCTCTCTCCTCATCCCTCTCTCTCCTCATCCCTCTCTCTCCTCATCCCCCTCTCTCTCCTCATCTCGCTCTCTCCTCATCCCTCTCTCTCCTCATCCCTCTCTCCTCATCCCTCTCTCTCCTCATCCCTCTCTCTCCTCATCCCTCTCTCTCCTCATCCCTCTCTCTCTCTCCTCATCCCTCTCTCTCTCTCTCCTCATCTCGCTCTCTCTCTCCTCATCTCGCTCTCTCTCTCCTCATCCTCTCTCTCTCTCTCCTCATCCCTCTCTCTCCTCATCCCTCTCTCTCCTCATCTCGCTCTCTCTCTCTCATCCCATCTCTCTCTCTCTCCTCATCCCTCTCTCTCCTCATCCCTCTCTCTCCTCATCCCTCTCTCTCCTCATCCCTCTCTCCTCATCTCTCTCTCTCCTCATCCCTCTCTCTCCTCATCCCTCTCTCTCCTCATCCCTCTCTCTCCTCATCCCTCTCTCTCCTCATCCCTCTCTCTCCTCATCCCTCTCTCTCTCTCCTCATCCCTCTCTCTCTCTCCTCATCCCTCTCTCCTCATCCCTCTCTCTCTCTCCTCATCCCTCTCTCTCTCTCCTCATCCCTCTCTCTCCTCATCTCGCTCTCTATTGTTTGTAAAGATCACTGGCACCAGGCCTCATCAGTGTTTCAAATGCTTGCTGGGCAATAATGGAGCACCGTGGTTACTGGTTATCAAACTCAATGGCTTTTATACAGAGGAAGAGCAAATATTGATAATCTACAACACTATAACACTAATGCCCAGGACAAAAGCAGATCAAATCAAATTGTATAGGTCACATACACGTGTTTAGCAGATGTTATTGTGGGTATAGCGAAATGCTTGTGCTTCTAGCTCCAGCAGTACAGTAATATCTAACAAGTAATATCTAACAGTTTCACATCAATACATACAATACACACAAATCTAAGTAAGGAATGGATTAAGGATATCTATACACATATGTCAGAGTGGCATTGGACTCAGATACAGTGGTATAGTATAGAGTACAGTGTGTACATATGAGATGGGTGATGCAGTATTTACCCATAATTAAAGTGACTAAGATACAGTGGTATAGTATAGAGTACAGTGTGTACATATGAGATGGGTGATGCAATATTTACCCATAATTAAAGTGACTAAGATACAGTGGTATAGTATAGAGTACAGTGTGTACATATGAGATGGGTGATGCAATATTTACCCATAATTAAAGTGACTAAGATACAGTGGTATAGTATAGAGTACAGTGTGTACATATGAGATGGGTGATGCAATATTTACCCATAATTAAAGTGACTAAGATACAGTGGTATAGTATAGAGTACAGTGTGTACATATGAGATGGGTGATGCAATATTTACACATAATTAAAGTGACTAAGATACAGTGGTATAGTATAGAGTACAGTGTGTACATATGAGATGGGTGATGCAATATTTACACATAATTAAAGTGACTAAGATACAGTGGTATAGTATAGAGTACAGTGTGTACATATGAGATGGGTGATGCAGTATTTACACATAATTAAAGTGACTAAGATACAGTGGTATAGTATAGAGTACAGTGTGTACATATGAGATGGGTGATGCAATATTTACACATAATTAAAGTGACTAAGATACAGTGGTATAGTATAGAGTACAGTGTGTACATATGAGATGGGTGATGCAGTATTTACCCATAATTAAAGTGACTAAGATACAGTGGTATAGTATAGAGTACAGTGTGTACATATGAGATGGGTGATGCAATATTTACCCATAATTAAAGTGACTCAGATACAGTGGTATAGTATAGAGTACAGTGTGTACATATGAGATGGGTGATGCAGTATTTACACATAATTAAAGTGACTAAGATACAGTGGTATAGTATAGAGTACAGTGTGTACATATGAGATGGGTGATGCAGTATTTACACATAATTAAAGTGACTAAGATACAGTGGTATAGTATAGAGTACAGTGTGTACATATGAGATGGGTGATGCAGTATTTACCCATAATTAAAGTGACTAAGATACAGTGGTATAGTATAGAGTACAGTGACTAAGATACAGTGGTATAGTATAGAATACAGTGTGTACATATGAGATGGGTGATGCAATATTTACCCATAATTAAAGTGACTAAGATACAGTGGTATAGTATAGAGTACAGTGTGTACATATGAGATGGGTGATGCAGTATTTACCCATAATTAAAGTGACTAAGATACAGTGGTATAGTATAGAGTACAGTGTGTACATATGAGATGGGTGATGCAGTATTTACACATAATTAAAGTGACTAAGATACAGTGGTATAGTATAGAGTACAGTGTGTACATATGAGATGGGTGATGCAGTATTTACCCATAATTAAAGTGACTAAGATACAGTGGTATAGTATAGAGTACAGTGTGTACATATGAGATGGGTGATGCAGTATTTACACATAATTAAAGTGACTAAGATACAGTGGTATAGTATAGAGTACAGTGTGTACATATGAGATGGGTGATGCAGTATTTACCCATAATTAAAGTGACTAAGATACAGTGGTATAGTATAGAGTACAGTGTGTACATATGAGATGGGTGATGCAGTATTTACCCATAATTAAAGTGACTAAGATACAGTGGTATAGTATAGAGTACAGTGTGTACATATGAGATGGGTGATGCAGTATTTACCCATAATTAAAGTGACTAAGATACAGTGGTATAGTATAGAGTACAGTGTGTACATATGAGATGGGTGATGCAATATTTACACATAATTAAAGTGACTAAGATACAGTGGTATAGTATAGAGTACAGTGTGTACATATGAGATGGGTGATGCAGTATTTACCCATAATTAAAGTGACTAAGATACAGTGGTATAGTATAGAGTACAGTGTGTACACATGAGATGGGTGATGCAGTATTTACCCATAATTAAAGTGACTAAGATACAGTGGTATAGTATAGAGTACAGTGTGTACATATGAGATGGGTGATGCAGTATTTACACATAATTAAAGTGACTAAGATACAGTGGTATAGTATAGAGTACAGTGTGTACATATGAGATGGGTGATGCAATATTTACCCATAATTAAAGTGACTAAGATACAGTGGTATAGTATAGAGTACAGTGTGTACATATGAGATGGGTGATGCAATATTTACCCATAATTAAAGTGACTAAGATACAGTGGTATAGTATAGAGTACAGTGTGTACATATGAGATGGGTGATGCAATATTTACACATAATTAAAGTGACTAAGATGCCGTAGACTAGTATAGAGTACAGTATATACACATGAGATGGGTGATGCAATATTTACCCATAATTAAAGTGACTAAGATACAGTGGTATAGTATAGAGTACAGTGTGTACATATGAGATGGGTGATGCAGTATTTACACATAATTAAAGTGACTAAGATACAGTGGTATAGTATAGAGTACAGTGTGTACATATGAGATGGGTGATGCAATATTTACCCATAATTAAAGTGACTAAGATACAGTGGTATAGTATAGAGTACAGTGTGTACATATGAGATGGGTGATGCAATATTTACCCATAATTAAAGTGACTAAGATACAGTGGTATAGTATAGAGTACAGTGTGTACATATGAGATGGGTGATGCAATATTTACCCATAATTAAAGTGACTAAGATACAGTGGTATAGTATAGAGTACAGTGTGTACATATGAGATGGGTGATGCAATATTTACCCATAATTAAAGTGACTAAGATACAGTGGTATAGTATAGAGTACAGTGTGTACATATGAGATGGGTGATGCAATATTTACACATAATTAAAGTGACTAAGATACAGTGGTATAGTATAGAGTACAGTGTGTACATATGAGATGGGTGATGCAATATTTACACATAATTAAAGTGACTAAGATGCCGTAGACTAGTATAGAGTACAGTATATACACATGAGATGGGTGATGCAATATTTACACATAATTAAAGTGACTAAGATGCCGTAGACTAGTATAGAGTACAGTATATACATATGAGATGAGTAATGCAAGATAAGGAGACATTATTAAAGTGCCTAGTGTTTATTTCCTTAAAGTGGCCAGTGATTCCTAATCTATGTCTATAGGCAGCAGCCTCTGATGTGCTAGTGATGGCTGTTTAACAGTCAGTGGTGTAGTATAGACTACAATACAGTATACTGATATGAAATTGGTGATGCAATATGTAAAACACAATTTAAAAGTGACTAAGATGCCACAGAATAGTATAGAGTACAGTTTATACATAGGAGATGAGTCATGCTAGATACGGAAACATTATTAAAGTGGCCAGTGATTCCTAATCTATGTCTGTAGGCAGCCGCCTCTGTGCTAGTGATGGCTGTTTAGCAGTCTGATGGCCTTGAGATAG
>NC_056433.1:8805481-8813557 GCF_018296145.1 Oncorhynchus tshawytscha | reverse complement strand
ACTTCACTCACCCAACAGGGATCCTATGAGGATGAACACCTGGATGGTAGTGGTGAAGTCCCGGTAGGCTTGGTCTGTGATGTAGTGCTGCTGGCTGTTGTTGGACAGACCGTTACCCCCCGGTGTCAGACCGGTCCCACTATGGGAAGCCAGCAGGAGGTTGGCCGGGGTGAAATTCGCGGCCCCATCTCCTGCGGTAGGAACCCAACTCCCAACATCCATTTTAGTTCACCCCAAGAGTGTATTTAACTTTAAATGACATCTTTAAGAACCAGTGAATAGCAAGCCGGTGAATAGGCTGAATGTTCATCAGAAGTGAATACTTGCCCCACTTATTATTCACTAGTATGTGCAATGGTGTCAAGATTGATTTGATTTGGAAAGTGAGATATTAGAATGAATTTTCCCTGAGGTGCTGAAAAGTCCACTGCCCAGCGGGTAAACAGGCTAGAGGCAAATATTTCGGGAAAAAAACAGACAGAATATAGATTCACAATTCCATATGTTGTTCAGATTGCCCAAATATTACATCATGTACATTTTTGTCTTTCCAAAACATGTTTGATGACATCTCACAACTGATGAGCGTGTCCATGGTGATGAAAAATGCTACCTTTAAGAGGTAAACTTCTGTCAAACATTCATGTTCAAAAATATATATACTTAAACCTACATGAAAACACGAATAGGCTATTGACTGACTAGGCTGCAGTCATAAGCATTGATATTCTACATCAACACATCTGAATGAGGAGAGGATGTGCCAATATCAAGCACGTTTCCATTTCACGGATTTTTGTTCACTGAAACGCAGTGTAATTTTTCCTAAAAATATTTAGCCTAGCTACATACCTTCAAGGATTGTCTTATTGAGCCCACTGACAGTATTTTAGGCTACAACACGAACATCTCGCTCTCATGAAGTGGTAAATCGGCTGTTTGGACTATCAGTCTGGCGCAGTAGACTATTTGAAATAAAAGAGAAAACACGTTAATCTGTCACTCTCTGTCCAATTGATTTAAAAAATGTAAAAATGATCTCCATGTGCGTCACCGTCAGCCCGCCGCAGTCTGTCGGTCCGTATTTTCGGTAGACTTGCTGTGCTGTTGGGGGACGGATATTTCTCCTCCAGATCAGGCAGCACACCAGAGGCAAGAGCCCCTCCCCTTCGTGGCAAGATCATAGCCTCTATCTATAGTGTCATTTGTTAATGACTAATAAAGAACGAGAGTGCGCGACATGGTTGATATATATATTTATATATATATAGGCTGCCTAAATAAACTCAATCAGCTTTAAAACAATGGATAACACTATGCATTTCAACGTATGCATCGCAGCACACAGCTACAGTTGCCTAGGCAGTTCTTTCCCTAATCGTTGTACTGAAATGTTGCATGTCACTGTGGTCTACAAGGAACTCCAGAGGCCAAAAGATATTGCCATATCTCCCGATATAACATGCAGATGAGAGATTCCTCTTTAAAATAGTTTCAAGTTTCTTAGTCGTACGTACAGGATACACATGGTATTTACATACACACTCCATGCAAATGTTTACTTGCATAATTTATTGTATTCCACGATTATCTTTCTTCATAAGGCATTTACGTGTACATTATGGTGACCAGACGTCCCCGTTTTTGGTGGCCTGTCCCCGGCTGGAGCTGTCCCCGGAAATGTCCCCGTGTTTAACTGTGCGTTAAAAACAGACCGCAAAGTGAAATATTTTACTTGGTAAGAAAGACCGGGCAGCAGAGCCTACCGGTTGACGTCTCAATCGCGTAGTGCTTGTTTTGTCCAGCAGAGGGGGCTGCTCTCTACAGCAGCTTCATTCACTCTTCTTCTTCTACTAACTACTTACTCGCGATAGTTTTAGAGAAAACTTCTGTGGAAAACTCAGCCAGAAGCTAGTAAGTGTCAAGTGAATCCACAACATCACCACCAAATGTATTTTCAAGCCAGGTATCGTTTGAGATACTAGCTAGTGGTGTTATAATGTCACAATTTATTAAATAGATAGATGATCTGCTCTATAAAAGGTTTTAAATAGGTAACGTTAGTTATGTAGACTATGTTAGCTAGCTACTGTTATGGCAGCTAGGTTCATGTAAACATGCAGTGGACGGGCTATTTTGAAAATATTATTATATTAAATGAATGCACAATGAATTCTGAGAATATTTTTGTAGATTACAATTTTAATGGTTTGGCATTATAAGTAGTGTGAAAATATATTTAGAAATGTTCATGGATAACATTAGGAGTGGAGAGAAAGGAGAGGAGGAAGACTGGATAGGAAGAAGACACAGAGGAGGAAAGGTAAAGATATGATTACAGAGTCTGCCAATTTATTATTACAAACAATGTTTTTGAGATAAAATAGAAAAATGAGGCAAGCAATGGGAATCTGTTAACCAAAGTATTTTATCTAATAGTGTACTATTTATTAATACAGATTGGAGAGGAAGGAGAATGGAAGATTAAGGGAGTAAAAAGAGTGAAGCAAGGAGAGTGTAGAAGAGTGAGGTGGAAAGGTGAAGAGAAGGACAGGAAGACGAGTGAAGAAAAGAGGAGGAGAAAGATTGGAGGAGAAGAACAAGTTAAGAGAGTAAGAAGAGTGACACAAGGAGAGTGTAGAAGAGTGAGGTGGAAAGGTGAAGAGAAGGACAGGAAGACGAGTGAAGAAAAGAGGAGGAGAAGAACAAGTTAAGAGAGTAAGAAGAGTGACACAAGGAGAGTGTAGAACAGACAGAGGAGATACAGATAATCTAAAAGATTCACATGGTCTCCTTTTAAAAAGGCAACCTCTGCGTGAAGAGATCCAGAAGGCAGCAGGCACACTGCAGGAAAAATGCCCCCATGTGACCATCAATGAGGATGTATTGTGTAACGAGGTTACTGGCCTGCAAGAGTTCCTAAAGGGGGGGATCGCTTGAAGAATGGAAAACATCTGAGACACGGCTTAGTCAAAGATGGAGCACGGTGGTTACCCACTTCAAAGACAACGACATCCCACACACTAACCTGGCTAGATTAGCGTCTGTTGTCATCTGCTTACCTGGAAGTAATGCACCAGTTGAGAGAGTGTTCTCCCAAATGAATGACATATGGACGGCAGCAAGAAATAGGTTCACTGTTCCTGCCATCAAGGCCATGCTTATTGTGAAGACAAACTTCAACCTCCCCTGCCAGGAGTTAATGGAGAAGCTGGCCAAAGACAGAGCAATCCTGAATAAGATACATTCTTCTGAGAAATATACAGATTAGGTTAGTATAAGTATATTATGTAGTTACCAATATCATCAGCATCTTATTTCTTTATTATGTTGTTAAGTATTTCACATAGACTATTGTCTGTTTTTTTTTTCAATATTGCTCATGTTCTCTTCTGTTCTTATTCTAACCAGACTACCAGGACCACTGAATGGCTGTTCAGATCAGTTCTACCCAGACTACCAGGACCACTGAATGGCTGTTCAGATCAGTTCTACCCAGACGACCAGGACCACTGAATGGCTGTTCAGATCAGTTCTACCCAGACTACCAGGACCACTGAATGGCTGTTCAGATCAGTTCTACCCAGACTACCAGGACCACTGAATGGCTGTTCAGATCAGTTCTACCCAGACGACCAGGACCACTGAATGGCTGTTCAGATCAGTTCTACCCAGACTACCAGGACCACTGAATGGCTGTTCAGATCAGTTCTACCCAGACTACCAGGACCACTGAATGGCTGTTCAGATCAGTTCTACCCAGACTACCAGGACCACTGAATGGCTGTTCAGGTCAGTTCTACCCAGACTACCAGGACCACTGAATGGCTGTTCAGATCAGTTCTACCCAGACTACCAGGACCACTGAATGGCTGTTCAGATCAGTTCTACCCAGACTACCAGGACCACTGAATGGCTGTTCAGATCAGTTCTACCCAGACGACCAGAACCACTGAATGGCTGTTCAGATCAGTTCTACCCAGACGACCAGGACCACTGAATGGCTGTTCAGATCAGTTCTACCCAGACTACCAGGACCACTGAATGGCTGTTCAGATCAGTTCTACCCAGACTACCAGGACCACTGAATGGCTGTTCAGATCAGTTCTACCCAGACTACCAGGACCACTGAATGGCTGTTCAGATCAGTTCTACCCAGCCTACCAGGACCACTGAATGGCTGTTCAGATCAGTTCTACCCAGACTACCAGGACCACTGACTGAATGGCTGTTCAGATCAGTTCTACCCAGACGACCAGGACCACTGAATGGCTGTTCAGATCAGTTCTACCCAGACTACCAGGACCACTGAATGGCTGTTCAGATCAGTTCTGTCTTGTCTGTAGTGTTTCTGTAGTATAGTTGTTTTCTCTGTCACAGTGGGCCTGTTAGACTAAATACATGAAACCGGAATTGTCCTCCATTTTTATTTCATAGATAACAACATTGGATATGTTAATGATATATTGACCTCCGAACTGGAAATATCCCCGGTTTTCATTGCAGAAATCTGGTCACCTTAGTGTACATTAGACTACAAGAATTCCAATTTGTTTTGGCTAACGTTTACTAGGCTACCTAGGTCACTAACATTAGCTAGGCTAAGGGTTAAGGGTAAAGGTTAGAGGTTGTTTTCTCGGGAGAAATCAATAACTGAATATCACAGCACCGGGTAAGTAGGCTAAAACGTATTTGTAGCACCTACTGTCTTTATTTGTGATTGAAATTCACTGTACACAAAATTGTGTACTGAACACGGAATTTCCAATAAGCAATGTGTCTTTTGACCTTTATTTAACCAGGCAAGTTAGTTAAGAACAAATTCTTATTTTCAATGACGGCCTAGGAACAGTGGGTTAACTGCCTGTTCAGGGGGCAGAACGACAGATTTGTACCTTGTCAGCTCCCCCCGAGCTAACAAGGTACAAATCTGTCGTTCTGCCCCCTGAACAGGCAGTTGAACTTGCAACCTTCCGGTTACTAGTCCAACGCTCTAACCACTAGGCTACCCTGCCACCCCAACGGTAAAATATATGTCAATAATCTGTGATACTTGGGTTTAAATTGTGGAGCTGGTTAACTAAATTCTTTGCCAGGAACACTTAAATAGTAAACATTGGGACCGGCCCTGCAACCCTGTCTTCCATACAACCTTATCATATATTTTACCGTTGCATAGAGACAAAGATCATTTCAATCCAGGTATAATTTATGTATTTATTGTCAACTAATCATCTGCTTATCGCCTTCTTCCTCTGTGGAAGTAGGTCTATGTACAGTATATATATATATATATATATATGTATCATATAAACACACAGTATATAAGCAACACACTTTTGCTACATTACACCGATATAGCTCCTCACTTGAGGCTGAATCACTGACAATGTGCTGCTGTGTGTACCTGGTTATGTCTCTCCTCACAGCATGCTACATAAAGCTATTATTTAGTCCTCTGAACCACCTCCTTTCTCAGTCTGTCTCTCCTAAATAGGCACAGTTAGGCTTCATGACAAGTGTCTATATGCACCAGTTCCTGTGTGCAGCTCCTGAGTGCCCCTTCCTGCCTGTTTATCGGTCTCCTCACATTGTGTTGTTGGAGATGAGACACCTGACCACCGAACCACAGAGTGAACAGAGGAGAGCAGACTAAAGATTCAATCAAATGGAGAGAATAACCAGGTTTCCATTAGACATTTTTATGTGAGTAAAGTACATGTTGGATAAGCATCTGCCTTTGATTCCAAAGGTTTAAACTTTGAATTCAGCGCTAGAAAGTTGTTTTTGAAATGTTAGTTTTAAGCCTATCCCAAACCTGAACCCTGACCTTAAAAATTCGGAGTTAATGCGTGAACTTAATCCTAACCGTAAACATTCAGAGTTGATGCCTAAACGTATCCTTAAACACTTTGAAATTTGACGTTTGAAACTGCAAAATGGAGACGGGGGTTTTAAGCAGGGGTTGGAACCAAATTTATTTTCCAATCATTTCGTTCTGAATACTACCATTATTTTTTGGGGGGGTTCCTTTCCACTTTTCAGACCATCAAAATAAAGTTCTGAACCCGTTTCGAACCCCCCCCCCCAAAAGAGCAACAATTTATATCCTTCCTTTCTGTTCCTTTTAAAACGTCTGAAATCTAGATATTTTTTTACAGTGCATTCAGAATGTATTCAGACCCCTTTTTTCCACATTTTGTTATGTTACAGTCTTGTTGTAAAATAGTTTATCAATCTACACTCAACACCCTATAATGACGAAGGAATAACATGTTGAGATTTTTGCAAATGTATTATAAAAAAACAAACAGAAATATTACATTTACATAAGTATTCAGACTCTTTACTCAGTACTTTGTTGAAACACCTTTGGCAGCGAATACAGTCGCGAGTACTTTTGGGTATGAAAACTACATGCTTGACACACCTGTATTTGGGGAGTTTCTCCCATTCTTCTTTGCAGATCCTCTCAAGTTCTGTCAGGTTGGATGGGGAGCGTCACTGCACTGCTATTTTCAGGTCTCTCCAGAGATCTTCGATCGGGTTCTGGCTGGGCCACTCAAGGACATTCAGAGACTTGTCCCGAAGCCACTCCTGTGTTATCTTGGTTGCGTGCTTAGGATCGTTGCCCTGTTGGAAGGTAAACCTTTGCACCAGTCTGAGGTCCTGAGTGCTCTGGAGAAGGTTTTCATCAAGGATCTATTTGTACTTCACTCCATTCATCTTTCCCTCGATCCTGACTAGTCTGCCAGTCCCTGCTGCTGAACAATGTGCCCATAGCAGGATACTGCCACCACCATGCTTCACTGTAGGGATGGTGCCAGGTTTCCTCCAGACGTGACGCTTGACATTTAGGCCAACGAGTTCAATCTTGGTTTCATCAGACCATAGAATCTTGTTTCTCCGCTATGAGCCTTATACTGAGGAGTGGCTTCCGTCTGGTCACTCTACCATAAATGCCTGATTGGTAGAGTGCTGCAGAGATGGTTGTCCTTCTGGAAGGTTCTCCCATCTCCACAGAGGAACTCTGGAGATCTGTCAAAGTGACCATTTGGGTTCTTGGTCACCTACCTGAGCAAGGCCCTTCTCCCCCGATTGCTCAGTATGGCCGGGTGGTCAGCTCTAGGAAGAGTCTTGGTGGTTCCAAACTTCTTCCATTTAAGAATGATGGAGGCCACTGTGTTATTAGGGACCTTCAATGCTGCAGACATTCCCCAGATCTATGCCTCAACACAATCCTGTCTTAGAGCTCTATGGACAATTCCTTTGACCTCATGACTTGGTTTTTGCTCTGACATGCACTGTCAACTGTGTGTGCCTTTCCAAATCATGTCCAATCAATTGAATTTACCACAGGTGAACTCCAATAAAGTTGCAGAAACATCTCAAGGATGATCAGTGGAAACAGGATGCACCTGAGCTCAATTTTGAGTTTTGTAGCAAAGTGTCTGAATACTTATGTGAATATGTTGATTTAAAAATATATATATATATTATACATTTGCAAAAAATTCCAAAAAACGGTTTTCGCTTTGTCATTATCAGGTATTGTGTGTAGATTAATGAGGACATTTTTTTATTGAATCAATTTTAGTATAAGGCTGTAACTTAACAAAATGTGTAAAAAAAAAAGTCAAGGGATCTGAATACTTTCCGAATGCGCTGTAAATGACTAAAATGTGAATGGATCAACAACCCTTTCAAATGAATGAGAACCATGAAACACGACCTATGAAGTATCACAGAAATACCTCTCAATACAACTGTATGACTCACAAGGCCTTCACAGAAGGACCCAGATAAAAGAGCTATGGTGAAGGCCTATTATTATTACTACTATTATACAAGTGAATGGTATTTGGGTATTACATAACATACTATGGAACAGTCAGGGGTTGGAACCGGGTTCAGGGGACAGAACTGAAGTCATCTATACTGTTCTGGAACAAAACCTTCCTACTACACAAGTGTAGGTTACAAGGTCGGTCTTTTCAGGTCAAACTTGGCAAGGGTGGACTACCACTACCACTACTACCACTACTACTACTACTACTACTACTACTACTACTACTA
>NC_056433.1:8722981-8802981 GCF_018296145.1 Oncorhynchus tshawytscha | reverse complement strand
CCACTACTACCACTACCACTACTACTACTACCACTACTACTACTACTACCACTACCACCACTACTACCGCCACTACTACTACCACTACTACTACTACTACCACTACTACTACCACTATTACCACTACTACCACCACTACCACTACTACTACCACCACCACTACTACTACCACCACTATTACCACTGCCACCACTACTACTACCACCACTACTACTACCACTACTACTACTACTACTACTACTACCACTACTACTACCACTACCACCACTACTACTACTACTACCACTACTACTACCACTAATAATCATGTCGGAACTATCAAGTTTACTGTTAGCAGAAGCCAATATTAGCAGACTTATTTAATTTCAAACTTCACATTTCTCTAGCTTAGACTTCTTGTTCTGATGATCAATATCAGTCAAATATCCATGACAAATGGTTGGTACCATCAGCGTTGACCATTTTCGGTTCATCGTCCCAGCTCTGTTGCCACCAGGTTATAACAAAGGTTATGGTAATATGAGGACTTGGCGTTTACACAACTCTCTGGTCCTTAATCGATCCACAACTGTTCCTGATGGCTCAGATTGGGCACATTTGATTTCCCTGGTCTAAATCAGTTGATAGTTTGCGGGAGAAAAGCACACACTGTGGCGCCTTGAGGACCACAGCTGCCCATCCCTGTGTTGATAAGGGTGGAAAAACAAGCATAAGATGACTTGCCGTGTTGTGATTACGCCTTGCTAATGTGGTGTCGACCCTGGGAATGGTGTGTTGGTGTCAGCTTGTTGATTTATTTATTTATTTCCTAAATTACAGATTACTTAATGTGTGAAAAGCTTGGCACACACATTGGGTAGCTCACTCAACACATGTTCATTTCCCTCTGATTCGCTCTCCTCTGACTGGTGTACGCCGTACACCTTCTCCTTGTAAAGCTCTTTCATTGGTCACTCTCCCCAGTACAGCTCCTTGTCCCTCTGTACTGAACACCTCAATGTCCAACAGAATCGCGGTCAACACATCTCTTATGACCAGTTTGCTGTGTGGAGACTCGGGCGTTAATGGCCCAAAACAAGCCCATGGGTTCAACTCCCCTGTAGCTGCCGCCCAGAGAGGGTAGAGCAACACAGGTCCACCTGTTCTGTAGCATCTGCCGCGTACGGGCAGAAGCTCTGAAGATGACCCCTTTATCGTCCCGGAGTTTGGACCTCAACTCGACTTCCTGGTGTGGAGAAAGCGAACCGGCTCGTCCAAGAAACAACGAGGGAGACGCAGGATAATCTGAGAGACAGAGCTGTGTGGGATAGGCTACTATACCTCAGGCAAACTGTCCTGTCTCTGTCTATTTAAAGACTAAATGTCGTTGGTATTCATACTCTGTATTTTGTTGTGTGTATCCGTGTGTGAGCATGTGTGTATCCGTGTGTGAGCATGTGTGTATCCGTGTGTGAGCATGTGTGTATGCATGTGTGTATCCGTGTGTGCAAGTAGAAAAAAACAATGTTGACTCACCCTACTTTTAGATGAAAGCCAATGCCATCCTCCTCTTTCATGTAGCCTAAACAGTCTATGACTCTGTCATACAGTACACACTACATTTTTGTTATCCTAGGCTACCTGGCTAAAATACTTGCTCTAACTTCTAACTTTCATGGGCAATGATACGCCAAGGCCAGTTAGTTAACATTAGCCTTCTACATCTAGCTACATATTGAACGTCCATCCTCTCAGGCCAGGGGCACAGCAATGTTTTCATTAGCTAGCCACCATTTTTTTCTGTCAAAGACTTTTGGCCTGTGATGTGATTGGTCTTGAGGCAAATCCAAACTGGCTTCCATTGACACTTTTTTTTTTTTGGTGCGCCAGGACCATTCAAGGGCTGACCCCATTTAGTCACTGGTCGATAGGCTGTTGGTCGACCGAGACTTCTTTAGTCGAGCAGTAGAAAATAAATATATACTATACAGTACCAGTCAAAAGTCTGGACACACCTACTCTTTCAAGGGTTTTTCTTTTCTACATTGTAGAATAATAGTGAAGACATCTAAACTATTAAATAACACATATGGAATCACATAGTAACCAAAAAAGTGTTAATCAAGTCAAAATATATTTTATATTTGAGATTCTTCAAAGTAGCCACCCTTTGCCTTGGTGACAGCTTTGCACACTCTTGGCATTCTCTCAACCAGCTTCATGAGGTAGTCACCTGGAATGCGTTTCAATTAACAGTTGTGTCTTGTTAAAAGTTTGTGGAATTTCTTTCTTTAATGCGTTTGAACCAATCAGGTGTGTTGTGACAAGCTAGGTGTGGTATACAGATGATAGCTCTATTTGGTAAAAGACCAAGTCCATATTATGGCAAGAACAGCTCAAATAAGCAAAGAGAAATGACATCATGTCATTGAAAACTACAGACAACTGATAAAGGCATTTTTACCCCTTAATAGTTTCTGCGCTTCGAAAGCTAAACACAGCTTTTTTTTGTTAAGCGAATTGTTCGACAGATCCAACAGTTTTCAACAGTCTCTTGCAGCTAAACTGTCTACAGCGGATTTAGACGAGTTAAAAGGACGACATAAAGGAAGTAGTACGAAGACAATTTCCAGATGAGACATGTTCAGTTGGAAAACAATTTCCTGCGATGGTCGGATCCACTGGGGTACGATCGGACGTCGTAGAAAATACTTTGACGTTCATGGACAACTTGCTTTTGTCGTCAAGTGTTTAGAATGCTTGGTACAATGAGCACTGTAGTGGTTTCCGACTGGAATCCGTAGGGAAGGTTACCGTCTTTGAGCAAAAGGGAATTGGCAGACATCTACCCATGAGCAGCATACACTCAAGAGAGTACCTCAATCCCCAATGTTTTACATCCTTGGCCATCCCGGGTTTGAAATTCCTCGCTTTTCTTACGACACAGATCTTGTTCTTGAGGCAACAAATGAAGCATACAGAAAAAGGTGGAACACGACTCCACGTGTCCGACATCCTGGTCTGAAAGTTCCAGTTTACAGCCTATCCTTCAGATCTACAGATATGCCAAGTTGCAGAAGCCCTGGTACAAAAGCACTCTGGTAGTTGGCAATCGCTGGCCTACATGGCAAGCCTGTAACTGAAGGTTATAGCTATTACCTAGGCAACCGAAGACTCAAATCAGAGACCATCGGTATGTATTTTCTCGAGACAAGTCAATGTGTTCTGTTTGTTTTGGTAAGCCATCGATCGGGTCCATTTATTTCATGATACTTTTTTTGCTACAGCATCTTGTCAAAACAAAGTTGAATCATGTTGTACAGAGTACATGTTACTGGGGAAAGCAGCTGTTCTTTCCACAACACAAACTGTGCTTCCACAAAGAACTGATATATACTTTTGGAGGTGGAGAGGATGGTGTTTGGGGAGGGGGGGCTAGGCGACCTAGGACTTTAATCAGATGTGATGTTCTCGGTTTACTGATATTTCTGTCAAGTCAGTGTGCATTATTTTGAATCAGCCGTACTTGAACCTTTTCAAATGTGTTGGGCAGCAGAGAAAAAAAGTGTTCAATGCTAAATACAAAGTTTATGTTCAAAGTTTACTCAAACTAAAAGACTGGGCAGTTTTTTTTTTAGTTTGCAAAGAGGACTTTTCCTGCAGAAGAGTAATGGTGGCTCACCTGTCTGCTTCACAATATCTCCTGTGTCTTTTTGAATCAGTTCAAATGATTTATTTATCATTTGGTACTTTGGGTGAATTATCAGAAGGATCAGAACCATCTGCTTTCAGTCCCACCTTCGTGGAGAAGCTGGACCAATACACGTCAAGACAGTTGTCCTTGAGGAGGTACTTTAACCAATGGGCAGGAAAGGTTAAAAGGGCCAATCCCAAATCATGACCCTGAGAGGATTTGATTGGTATACACAATATGGTGTAACTACCACCTAGGGAGGAAAGGTGTAGTTATTATCAGACTGATAACTGTCAAACCTTCTCAGTTCTCCACAAGTACAGAGTGTCTGATTTAGGTGTTGAGTTGGTATTGGGCCTAACTTTGCCTGCTCATATTTGTTGAAAATCACGTGATGAACATTATGGTAAAAGTTTTTTTTTAAATGACTCAACATTTTTTTATAGTTTTTTTTTTGACGTGTGTTGACATCGGGGAGCAGCTCGAAGACAAATGAGGTTGAAAAGTGATGACATTTTTTCCCTTTTGATAACTTAGCCACTGAAACGTATTCATTTTGCCAGTTGTTTTCTCTTGCAGGAACACATTGCACTTAAAAGAAGAACAAAAAAAGTCAGCAATAAAGTGAAACATTTCCTCTGATGTTTGTTACTATCTATAGTCCCATCTAGGTTTTATTGCATCAAACACTTTTTTTTTACATAAATTATCTCAAAGAAATTGAGGCAACTATTTGCATCAGCCTTTTTTTTTTGTTGCATATTTGTAGAACCTAATGTAGGAACCCAATTTAAATATATTTTACAAACCTGATTATCATAAGTAACTATTTGTAATAACTAAGTTGTAGGAACCCAATTTAAATATATTTTACAAACCTGATTATCATAAGTAACTATTTGTAATAACTAAGTTGTAGGAACCTAATTTAAATATATTTTACAAACCTGATTATCATAAGTAACTAATCAGAAAAATACGAAGGAGATCCAACTTACAATAAAATTAAGTTAGAGCTAACAAATGAGATTCTGTAAGTTTAATATAATATTGTTTGAAACACTAAAAGAAAAGTATGTTATACAAAAAAAAATACCTACAATTTTGGAAATACTCAAAAAGCCGTTGTAAATAGTTGCCTAAATTATTTTTAAGTAGCACATTTTTTACAGCGAGTTTGACAGGTGTTGTTCGTAGTTTGCTCAAGAACATAATAACTGATTTGATCAATTAAACAAAGTACTGTGCATAAGTTATATATGAATGGCCTACATGAAGCCTATCAACTTTCACAGTGAATGCTTTTGTCTACATGTTCTGTACCTATGAATTGAATATTGCCACATGCATCAGTTGAGCCTATTTAATTGCAACCCTTGCTGTTAATAGATCGCAAGCAGCCGCATTCAGCTGTACCTAAAGGTTTTGATATGATAAGTTATCTTTCTCATCCGTAGCCTTATAATGCATCTCAAGTGCAAGTGCACTGTTTAGCTCACATCTGAAGGCTGGGATGAGAAAGTGAATATTATGGAGACACTAAAGGAACAATGGTTTGGTTTAGAAACTTGGGAACCAAGCTGGAGTTATCAGTGTGGCCCCATCACCTTGACATGTTGAAATACTGTATCTTCACACCTAGAAAGATAAACTCCAGGCTTCCTTCATAACTGTCAATTTATTGGGATTTTTATTTACAAGGGGTCAGTTTGAGAAAAAAACAACGAATCCAAAAAAACGAATCCTGTCCGAATCCTCTTCTGGAATAACGGAGTTATAATTATAGAACTGGTCACGTAACTTTTCAGTCAGAAATGGCTTTAATTATGTTTCAGCAACACGGACAGCGCGATAAACACTGACATTCTGTAGTGGTTGCTGCAAGCAGGGAGGAGACCGAGACAACGGGTGCTAGTCACACAGTCAATGTCATACTCTTTTGGAAAATTCTGAAACACAAAGACATTTGACATGCTTTTATTTTTTGGGAATGGCAGATGTTGATTTCGGGAGACTGCCATCACGGAAAAGAGAACAACCTTTTTCTGTTAACATCAATGAATCACACCCCGCCATAGGACATCAACAGTGCAAAACCGTTGGCTGTTTGTGATGGAAATGTTATACTTGTCCTTTTCTATTTACCAATTTCTATGTTCTCTACTTGTGCTTTTCTATAAAACAATTTCTATGCTTGTGGTTTTCTATAAAACCATTTCTGTGCTTGTGCTTTTCTATAAACCAATTTCTGTGTTCATGCAAGTGACTGAATGAATCCTCACCATCAGTAGCTGCAATTTGGCAGTACGCCCAGAACTTTGTTTTGAGAACGAAAAACATCTCAGTTTCAAAGTCTCAGCTTAAGAGAGAAGAAGCCTCGTGAGGTATTGGTCTGTCATATGTTATGAACAAGTATTGGTCGGTCACATGAATGAAACAAAAACGGTAATGATTAATTAATTATGCTAAATCATGCAAATATAACTTGTCTGTGTATAGCCGTACATAAGACAGGTGCTGGGACTGCCCCAGCAGCGCTTCTGACAGACGTTCACTATGGCACATTACGTTTGTTGGAACCTGACAATAAACAATGATTCATTTAAGATTTGACTTTGAGTGTCCCCATATAAGAATTCCCAAAACATGCTATTTAAGTGAAATCCATGTATTGGTGTGTGGGCAGCGACTTTTATAGAGACCGTGCATTCTGTGTCTTTAGAACGCCGTGAGAATCTCTGTGTCTTTAGAACGCCGTGAGAATCTCTGTGTCTTTAGAACGCCGAGCATTCTCTGTGTCTTTAGAACACCGTGAGAATCTCTGTCTTTAGAACACCGTGAGAATCTCTGTGTCTTTAGAACACCGTGAGAATCTCTGTGTCTTTAGAACACCGTGAGAATCTCTGTGTCTTTAGAACACCGTGCATTCTCTGTGTCTTTAGAACACCGTGCATTCTCTGTGTCTTTAGAACACCGTGCATTCACAACACAAACTGTGCTTCCACAAAGAACTGATATATACTTTTGGAGGTGGAGAGGATGGTGTTTGGGGAGGGGGCTAGGCGACCTAGGACTTTAATCAGATGTGATGTTCTCGGTTTACTGATATTTCTGTCAAGTCAGTGTGCATTATTTTGAATCAGCCGTACTTGAACCTTTTCAAATGTGTTGGGCAGCAGAGAAAAAAAGTGTTCAATGCTAAATACAAAGTTTATGTTCAAAGTTTACTCAAACTAAAAGACTGGGCAGTTTTTTTTTTAGTTTGCAAAGAGGACTTTTCCTGCAGAAGAGTAATGGTGGCTCACCTGTCTGCTTCACAATATCTCCTGTGTCTTTTTGAATCAGTTCAAATCTCACCACTATTCAACCTCTTATCCATTATTTATTTATCATTTGGTACTTTGGGTGAATTATCAGAAGGATCAGAACCATCTGCTTTCAGTCCCACCTTCGTGGAGAAGCTGGACCAATACACGTCAAGACAGTTGTCCTTGAGGAGGTACTTTAACCAATGGGCAGGAAAGGTTAAAAGGGCCAATCCCAAATCATGACCCTGAGAGGATTTGATTGGTATACACAATATGGTGTAACTACCACCTAGGGAGGAAAGGTGTAGTTATTATCAGACTGATAACTGTCAAACCTTCTCAGTTCTCCACAAGTACAGAGTGTCTGATTTAGGTGTTGAGTTGGTATTGGGCCTAACTTTGCCTGCTCATATTTGTTCAAACTTTTTGAACAAATATGAGCAGGCAAAAGACTAAACCCAATAAAAAAAAAAGTTTTTTTTTAAATGACTCAACATTTTTTTATAGTTTTTTTTTTGACGTGTGTTGACATCGGGGAGCAGCTCGAAGACAAATGAGGTTGAAAAGTGATGACATTTTTTCCCTTTTGATAACTTAGCCACTGAAACGTATTCATTTTGCCAGTTGTTTTCTCTTGCAGGAACACATTGCACTTAAAAGAAGAACAAAAAAAGTCAGCAATAAAGTGAAACATTTCCTCTGATGTTTGTTACTATCTATAGTCCCATCTAGGTTTTATTGCATCAAACACTTTTTTTTCATAAATTATCTCAAAGAAATTGAGGCAACTATTTGCATCAGCCTTTTTTTTGTTGTTGCATATTTGTAGATGTAGGAACCCAATTTAAATATATTTTACAAACCTGATTATCATAAGTAACTATTTGTAATAACTAAGTTGTAGGAACCCAATTTAAATATATTTTACAAACCTGATTATCATAAGTAACTATTTGTAATAACTAAGTTGTAGGAACCCAATTTAAATATATTTTACAAACCTGATTATCATAAGTAACTATTTGTAATAACTAAGTTGTAGGAACCTAATTTAAATATATTTTACAAACCTGATTATCATAAGTAACTAATCAGAAAAATACGAAGGAGATCCAACTTACAATAAAATTAAGTTAGAGCTAACAAATGAGATTCTGTAAGTTTAATATAATATTGTTTGAAACACTAAAAGAAAAGTATGTTATACAAAAAAAAATACCTACAATTTTGGAAATACTCAAAAAGCCGTTGTAAATAGTTGCCTAAATTATTTTTAAGTAGCACATTTTTTACAGCGAGTTTGACAGGTGTTGTTCGTAGTTTGCTCAAGAACATAATAACTGATTTGATCAATTAAACAAAGTACTGTGCATAAGTTATATATGAATGGCCTACATGAAGCCTATCAACTTTCACAGTGAATGCTTTTGTCTACATGTTCTGTACCTATGAATTGAATATTGCCACATGCATCAGTTGAGCCTATTTAATTGCAACCCTTGCTGTTAATAGATCGCAAGCAGCCGCATTCAGCTGTACCTAAAGGTTTTGATATGATAAGTTATCTTTCTCATCCGTAGCCTTATAATGCATCTCAAGTGCAAGTGCACTGTTTAGCTCACATCTGAAGGCTGGGATGAGAAAGTGAATATTATGGAGACACTAAAGGAACAATGGTTTGGTTTAGAAACTTGGGAACCAAGCTGGAGTTATCAGTGTGGCCCCATCACCTTGACATGTTGAAATACTGTATCTTCACACCTAGAAAGATAAACTCCAGGCTTCCTTCATAACTGTCAATTTATTGGGATTTTTTATTTTTTATTTTTTATTTACAAGGGGTCAGTTTGAGAAAAAAAACAACGAATCCAAAAAAACGAATCCTGTCCGAATCCTCTTCTGGAATAACGGAGTTATAATTATAGAACTGGTCACGTAACTTTTCAGTCAGAAATGGCTTTAATTATGTTTCAGCAACACGGACAGCGCGATAAACACTGACATTCTGTAGTGGTTGCTGCAAGCAGGGAGGAGACCGAGACAACGGGTGCTAGTCACACAGTCAATGTCATACTCTTTTGGAAAATTCTGAAACACAAAGACATTTGACATGCTTTTATTTTTTTGGGAATGGCAGATGTTGATTTCGGGAGACTGCCATCACGGAAAAGAGAACAACCTTTTTCTGTTAACATCAATGAATCACACCCCGCCATAGGACATCAACAGTGCAAAACCGTTGGCTGTTTGTGATGGAAATGTTATACTTGTCCTTTTCTATTTACCAATTTCTATGTTCTCTACTTGTGCTTTTCTATAAAACAATTTCTATGCTTGTGGTTTTCTATAAAACCATTTCTGTGTTTGTGCTTTTCTATAAACCAATTTCTGTGTTCATGCAAGTGACTGAATGAATCCTCACCATCAGTAGCTGCAATTTGGCAGTACGCCCAGAACTTTGTTTTGAGAACGAAAAACATCTCAGTTTCAAAGTCTCAGCTTAAGAGAGAAGAAGCCTCGTGAGGTATTGGTCTGTCATATGTTATGAACAAGTATTGGTCGGTCACATGAATGAAACAAAAACGGTAATGATTAATTAATTATGCTAAATCATGCAAATATAACTTGTCTGTGTATAGCCGTACATAAGACAGGTGCTGGGACTGCCCCAGCAGCGCTTCTGACAGACGTTCACTATGGCACATTACGTTTGTTGGAACCTGACAATAAACAATGATTCATTTAAGATTTGACTTTGAGTGTCCCCATATAAGAATTCCCAAAACATGCTATTTAAGTGAAATCCATGTATTGGTGTGTGGGCAGCGACTTTTATAGAGACCGTGCATTCTGTGTCTTTAGAACGCCGTGAGAATCTCTGTGTCTTTAGAACGCCGTGAGAATCTCTGTGTCTTTAGAACGCCGTGCATTCTCTGTGTCTTTAGAACGCCTGTGTCTTTAGAACATTCTCTGTGTCTTTAGAACACCGTGAGAATCTCTGTCTTTAGAACACCGTGAGAATCTCTGTGTCTTTAGAACACCGTGAGAATCTCTGTGTCTTTAGAACACCGTGAGAATCTCTGTGTCTTTAGAACACCGTGCATTCTCTGTGTCTTTAGAACACCGTGCATTCTCTGTGTCTTTAGAACACAGTGAGAATCTCTGTGTCTTTAGAACACCGTGCATTCTCTGTGTCTTTAGAACGCTGTGAGAATCTCTGTGTCTTTAGAACACAGTGAGAATCTCTGTGTCTTTAGAACACCGTGAGAATCTCTGTGTCTTTAGAACGCCGTGAGAATCTCCGTGTCTTTAGAACACCGTGCATTCTCTGTGTCTTTAGAACGCCGTGAGAATCTCTGTGTCTTTAGAACACCGTGAGAATCTCTGTGTCTTTAGAACACCGTGAGAATCTCTGTGTCTTTAGAACGCCGTGAGAATCTCCGTGTCTTTAGAACACCGTGCATTCTCTGTGTCTTTAGAACACCGTGAGAATCTCTGTGTCTTTAGAACGCCGTGCATTCTCTGTGTCTTTAGAACACTGTGAGAATCTCTGTGTCTTTAGAACGCCGTGAGAATCTCCGTGTCTTTAGAACACCATGCATTCTCTGTGTCTTTAGAACACCGTGAGAATCTCTGTGTCTTTAGACCGCCGTGAGAATCTCTGTGTCTTTAGAACACCGTGCATTCTCTGTGTCTTTAGAACACCGTGAGAATCTGTGTGTCTTTAGAACACCGTGAGAATCTCTGTGTCTTTAGAACGCCGTGAGAATCTCTGTGTCTTTAGAATGCCGTGCATTCTCTGTGTCTTTAGAACGCCGTGAGAATCTCTGTGTCTTTAGAATCTCTGTGTCTTTAGAACGCCGTGAGAATCTCTGTGTCTTTAGAACGCCGTGAGAATCTCTGTGTCTTTAGAATGCCGTGAGAATCTCTGTGTCTTTAGAACGCCGTGAGAATCTCTGTGTCTTTAGAACGCCGTGAGAATCTCTGTGTCTTTAGAACACTGTGTCTTTAGAACACTCTCTGTGTCTTTAGAACGCCGTGAGAATCTCCGTGTCTTTAGAACACCATGCATTCTCTGTGTCTTTAGAACACCGTGAGAATCTCTGTGTCTTTAGAACGCCGTGAGAATCTCTGTGTCTTTAGAACACCGTGCATTCTCTGTGTCTTTAGAACACCGTGAGAATCTGTGTCTTTAGAACGCCGTGAGAATCTCTGTATCTTTAGAACGCCGTGAGAATCTCTGTGTCTGTAGAACACCGTGAGAATCTCTGTGTCTTTAGAACACCGTGAGAATCTCTGTGTCTTTAGAACGCCGTGCATTCTCTGTGTCTTTAGAACGCCGTGAGAATCTCCGTGTCTTTAGAACGCCGTGAGAATCTCTGTGTCTTTAGAACGCCGTGAGAATCTCTGTGTCTTTAGAACGCCGTGTTCTCTGTGTCTTTAGAACACCGTGAGAATCTCTGTGTCTTTAGAACGCCGTGAGAATCTCTGTGTCTTTAGAACGCCGTGAGAATCTCTGTGTCTTTAGAACGCCGTGAGAATCTCTGTGTCTTTAGAACGCCGTGAGAATCTCTGTGTCTTTAGAACGCCGTGAGAATCTGTGTCTTTAGAACGCCGTGAGAATCTCTGTGTCTTTAGAACACCGTGAGAATCTGTGTCTTTAGAACGCCGTGAGAATCTCTGTGTCTTTAGAACGCCGTGAGAATCTCTGTGTCATTAGAACGCCGTGAAAATCTCTGTGTCATTAGAACGCTGTGAGAATCTCTGTGTCTTTAGAACACCGTGAGAATCTCTGTGTCTTTAGAACACCGTGAGAATCTGTGTCTTTAGAACGCCGTGAGAATCTCTGTGTCTTTAGAACGCTCTGTGAGAATCTCTGTGTCATTAGAACGTGTCCGTGAGAATCTCTGTGTCATTTAGAACGCCGTGAGAATCTCTGTGTCTTTAGAACACCGTGAGAATCTCTGTGTCTTTAGAACGCCGTGAGAATCTCTGTGTCATTAGAACGCCGTGAGAATCTCTGTGTCATTAGAACGCCGTGAAAATCTCTGTGTCATTAGAACGCCGTGAGAATCTCTGTGTCTGTAGAACACCGTGAGAATCTCTGTGTCTTTAGAACACCGTGAGAATCTCCGTGTCTTTAGAACACCGTGCATTCTCTGTGTCTTTAGAACACTGAGAATCTCTGTGTCTTTAGAACACCGTGAGAATCTCTGTGTCTTTAGAACACCGTGAGAATCTCTGTGTCTTTAGAACACCGTGAGAATCTCTGTGTCTTTAGAACGCCGTGAGAATCTCTGTGTCTTTAGAACACCGTGAGAATCTCTGTGTCTTTAGAACGCCGTGAGAATCTCTGTGTCATTAGAACGCCGTGAGAATCTCTGTGTCATTAGAACGCCGTGAAAATCTCTGTGTCATTAGAACGCCGTGAGAATCTCTGTGTCTGTAGAACACCGTGAGAATCTCTGTGTCTGTAGAACACCGTGAGAATCTCCGTGTCTTTAGAACACCGTGCATTCTCTGTGTCTTTAGAACACCGTGAGAATCTCTGTGTCTTTAGAACGCCGTGAGAATCTCTGTGTCTTTAGAACGCCGTGAGAATCTCTGTGTCTTTAGAACGCCGTGAGAATCTCTGTATCTTTAGAACGCCGTGAGAATCTCTGTGTCTTTAGAATGCCGTGCATTCTCTGTGTCTTTAGAACGCTGTGAGAATCTCTGTGTCTTTAGAACACCGTGAGAATCTCTGTGTCTTTAGAACACCGTGCATTCTCTGTGTCTTTAGAACACCGTGAGAATCTCTGTGTCTTTAGAACGCCGTGCATTCTCTGTGTCTTTAGAACACTGTGAGAATCTCTGTGTCTTTAGAACGCCGTGAGAATCTCCGTGTCTTTAGAACACCGTGCATTCTCTGTGTCTTTAGAACACCGTGAGAATCTCTGTGTCTTTAGAACGCCGTGAGAATCTCTGTGTCTTTAGAACTCCGTGCATTCTCTGTGTCTTTAGAACACTGTGAGAATCTCTGTGTCTTTAGAACGCCGTGAGAATCTCCGTGTCTTTAGAACACCGTGCATTCTCTGTGTCTTTAGAACACCGTGAGAATCTCTGTGTCTTTAGAACGCCGTGAGAATCTGTGTCTTTAGAACGCCGTGAGAATCTCTGTGTCTTTAGAACGCCGTGAGAACCTCTGTGTCTTTAGAATGCCGTGCATTCTCTGTGTCTTTAGAACGCTGTGAGAATCTCTGTATCTTTAGAACACCGTGAGAATCTCTGTGTCTTTAGAACGCCGTGCATTCTCTGTGTCTTTAGAACGCCGTGAGAATCTCCGTGTCTTTAGAACGCCGTGAGAATCTCTGTGTCTTTAGAACGCAGTGAGAATCTCTATGTCTTTAGAACGCCGTGCATTCTCTGTGTCTTTAGAACGCCGTGAGAATCTCTGTGTCTGTAGAACACCGTGAGAATCTCTGTGTCTGTAGAACACCGTGAGAATCTCTGTGTCATTAGAACGCCGTGAGAATCTCTGTGTCATTAGAACGCCGTGAGAATCTCTGTGTCTGTAGAACACCGTGAGAATCTCTGTGTCTGTAGAACACCGTGAGAATCTCTGTGTCATTAGAACGCCGTGAGAATCTCTGTGTCATTAGAACGCCGTGAGAATCTCTGTGTCTGTAGAACACCGTGAGAATCTCTGTGTCTGTAGAACACCGTGAGAATCTCTGTGTCTGTAGAACGCCGTGAGAATCTCTGTGTCATTCTCACGGCGTTCTAATCTCTGTGTCATTCTCACGGCGTTCTAATCTCTGTGTCATTCTCACGGCGTTCTAATCTCTGTGTCATTCTCACGGCGTTCTAATCTCTGTGTCATTCTCACGGCGTTCTAAACTCTGTGTCATTCTCACGGCGTTCTAATCTCTGTGTCATTCTCACGGCGTTCTAATCTCTGTGTCATTCTCACGGCGTTCTAAACTCTGTGTCATTCTCACGGCGTTCTAATCTCTGTGTCATTCTCACGGCGTTCTAATCTCTGTGTCATTCTCACGGTGTTCTAAACTCTGTGTCATTCTCACGGCGTTCTAAACTCTGTGTCATTCTCACGGCGTTCTAATCTCTGTGTCATTCTCACGGCGTTCTAATCTCTGTGTCATTCTCACGGCGTTCTAATCTCTGTGTCATTCTCACGGCGTTCTAATCTCTGTGTCATTCTCACGGCGTTCTAAACTCTGTGTCATTTTTGATTTTGTGACAAAATCAACATTCCAAAAGCAAAGACAGATCTGTTTTAACTAATTGATCATGTGTCATCGTGTATTAATGTATATACTAACGTCTCCAATCAGAGGTAAAAAAAGGCTGGGTAATTCCCCCCAATTTGATATGGTCAAAACGTCAGATTGTGTAACTGTAGTAACACATAATGGAAAGTACTGTAATATACATTAATTAGATATGGCTAAATAATTCAATATCTTATTTTAGGATGATAGTAAATGAAGCAAATAGATTTCTTCAATAATCACATTTCTCACTACTTTCTCACTACTAACCATTTAAATGATCCTAAGCACAATTTAACCAGACGCTATAGACTAAAGCGTCCAGAGGGTCTGTGCAGCAGACTGAACGCTTGACGTCCCTAATTAGCTGATATATTAAACACCTGTCCAAACGTCGACCTGGAAGGTAGCCATTCTCTTCGTGTTACAGCCTGCTTTCTGGCCAGTGTTGCTGCTGCCCTTCAGGTGTTTCCTGAAGAACTCCTTGACCCTCCTCCACAGATCCAGCTGAGCCTCATGGTGGGCTTTAGCCCCTCCTCCACAGATCCAGCTGAGCCTCATGGTGGGCTTTAGCCTCTCCTCCACAGATCCAGCTGAGCCTCATGGTGAGCTTTAGCCCCTCCTCCACAGATCCAGCTGAGCCTCATGGTGAGCTTTAGCCCCTCCTCCACAGATCCAGCTGAGCCTCATGGTGGGCTTTAACCCCTCCTCCACAGATCCAGCTGAGCCTCATGGTGGGCTTTAGCCCCTCCTCCACAGATCCAGCTGAGCCTCATGGTGGGCTTTAACCCCTCCTCCACAGATCCAGCTGAGCCTCATGGTGGGCTTTAGCCTCTCCTCCACAGATCCAGCTGAGCCTCATGGTGAGCTTTAGCCCCTCCTCCACAGATCCAGCTGAGCCTCATGGTGGGCTTTAACCCCTCCTCCACAGATCCAGCTGAGCCTCATGGTGGGCTTTAACCCCTCCTCCACAGATCCAGCTGAGCCTCATGGTGGGCTTTAGCCCCTCCTCCACAGATCCAGCTGAGCCTCATGGTGGGCTTTAACCCCTCCTCCACAGATCCAGCTGAGCCTCATGGTGGCCTTTAGCCTCTCCTCCAAACTCAACCACTTTACCCACCGCAGAGTGGAAGCCAGACGGGCAGTGGGGAATGTAGGGCACCTCCAGGAAATGACCCGCCCTGGGGTACGTCACCACCTCAAAGTTCTCTTTCCCATGATGCCTCAGCCGGGCGGCGGCCTGCTGGGCAAAGAGACAACTGTTCCAGTTCCTGTCGTCCTCCGAGACGGCGAAGAGGAACCTAGAACTGGAACGTTCTAGCAGGATCAAAGAACCGCGGTTCCCCTCAGTATCTGGGTCCTGAATGGTGTCTCGGACGTCCAAGTGGCCAGATGGACAGAGGGTGATGTTCTCTAGGATAAAGCACGAGGGGAGGGATGCAGTGGCGTCATGATATTAGCGTTGCAGCCGTTGATCCAGACTGTGGCTGAGATGCCAGAGAGAAAAGAGGCCATGGACAGAGGGTGATGTTCTCTAGGATAAGCACGAGGGGAGGGATGACGAGGTTTTTGTAGTGCAGTGGCGTCATGATATTAGCGTTGCAGCCGTTGATCCAGACTGTGGCTGAGATGCCAGAGAGAAAAGAGGCCATGGACAGAGGGTGATGTTCTCTAGGATAAGCACGAGGGGAGGGATGACGAGGTTTTTGTAGTGCAGTGGCGTCATCATATTAGCGTTGCAGCCGTTGATCCAGACTGTGGCTGAGATGCCAGAGAGAAAAGAGGCCATGGACAGAGCCAGGTCGCCACTCTTCGAGATGGACAGGATTCCGATTCCTATTCCTGGACCTAGAGGAAAATAAAATGGTTTGCCAAGAGATTTAAAATCATTACAGACAATCAAGGTAAACTGGTTTTGACAAATCAATAAATAGATTAAATTTTAAATAGTTCATATTAAATAGTTAAATATCAAACATAAAGAGCATTGTTCTGGGTTGTGCCACTGTTATGAATTGTGCTGTTCTGTTGATGTACAGAGTAGGGCTGATCCCATTTAGTCGACTGGTCGATAGGCTGTTGGTCGACCGAGATTTCTTTAGTCGAGCAGTAGCAAAAAAGAAAATACAAAAATGGATATATTTTAAATCATGTTGTCCAAGCCACCCTTCTGGTTCACGCCTGTCTGAGTGGACTGATCCACTGTGGGGGCCATTAGGATGGCACAGCCCATCAGTCTATATGCTACTGAAACATGTGCTACTGATATTGTATATGGTTATATTATGTAAGAACATGACTGTGGCTGAGATGCCAGAGAGAAAAGAGGCCATGGTGGCAACACAAATAAAAAAGTATATTATTTTATAACAAATTGATAAGGAAATGTGTTGTAATAAATGATTAGAATGTTACAGTCCTGAAACCATAGGTCTGATACCATGTGACTGTATGAAACCATAGGTCTGATACCATGTGATTGTATGAATCCATAGGTCTGATACCATGTGATTATATGAAACCATAGGTCTGATACCATGTGATTATATGAATCCATGGGTCTGATACCATGTGATTGTATGAATCCAGAGGTCTGATACCATGTGATTATATGAAACCATAGGTCTGATACCATGTGATTGTATGAATGAATCCATAGGTCTGATACCATGTGATTATATGAATCCATAGGTCTGATACCATGTGATTATATGAATCCATAGGTCTGATACCATGTGATTGTATGAATGAATCCATAGGTCTGATACCATGTGATTATATGAATCCATAGGTCTGATACCATGTGATCGTATGAAACCATAGGTATGATACCATGTGATTATATGAATCCATTCTGGTTAGGTATGATACCATGTGATCGTATGAAACCATAGGTATGATACCATGTGATCGTATGAAACCATAGGTATGACACCATGTGATTATATGAAACCAAAGGTCTGATACCATGTGACTGTTACAGTCCTGAAACCATAGGTATGATACCATGTGATTATATGAATCCATAGGTCTGATACCATGTGATCGTATGAAACCATAGGTATGATACCATGTGATTATATGAATCCATAGGTATGATACCATGTGATTATATGAAACCATAGGTATGATACCATGTGATCGTATGAAACCATAGGTATGATACCATGTGATTATATGAAACCATAGGTCTGATACCATGTGATTATATGAAACCATAGGTCTGATACCATGTGATTATATGAAACCATAGGTCTGATACCATGTGATTATATGAAACCATAGGTCTGATACCATGTGACTGTATGAAACCATAGGTCTGATACCATGTGATTGTATGAACTTAATTTGAATCATTAGATTATTATAACACATGTGTGTAAGTGTTTAGACTCATTCGATGATTATATTATAATACTGTGTGTGGTTTTAGTCAAAATCAATGTTTTGGGAACAATGTGTCTAGTGTTTTGAGAACAGACTGTCTGAGCCAGATCCCGGGAGACCTTGGCTGGGACACTGAGAACTTCCCAGTCCCAGGTCTCTCCCTATCTTAGGGGAGGGTAGGAAGACACTATTCTCACATACTCCCCTAGGCTCTATTGGCGGGCAGATTTGATGGTTGGTGTGGAAGTATGTGTGTCGCTATAAATTGAAGGTCCTGTACTGTACACGTCAGAACGTTCCCGTGAATAAACATTTAACTTTGGTAGACTGGGCCTCTGTCTGTTTCCTTTTCTATCAGTATCTTACAAATCCTGATTTAACAGACTAAGGGTATCCTAATTGAATTGATAAATGAACAGGAGTATAGAATTCTCCTGACACACATGCGCTTTCTCCCCACGATGGATAGTGGTCGCTGTCCACGGTTCTGAAACACATAAGTGCTCTGTTGAATTGACGACTTTTCCTAGACCATGTTGCTGTGTGCATAATAGCAACGTTTACCCAGGATATTGGTGTTGAGAACCACGCAGCGGAGGCAGCAGAGTTAGGAGACGAGAAAACAGCCCTTGCCTTATTGTATAAGAAAAGTGAGGAGAGGAAAACAACTTAATTAGGTCTATTAATCAATAGTCTAATTGTTAAATGTGCCCGGCTTTAGAAATCGTCAATACATCTACAGACATAAGGCAGATCCTGCTTCCGTTGCCTGACGGACAGTTTGGTTGATAGCCTACGGAGTCGGTGAGCACCAAGCTTCACGCAACAATTTCAGCTGTTTTAAAAATGTTTACTATGTTTTAATAAATGTGTTACACTCTTTTTTTTGTTAGACCAGCCTCTCTTGATATTATTTATAATTTATTTAGTGTTGTTTACACTGATCCAAATGGTAAAAAATTATTGTTATTGTTATTATTAAATCATCATTATAATAATAAGTAATGTCATTATCATTAGTAGGGTTAGTATAGAACCACCATGTCATTATCATTAGTAGGGTTAGTATAGCAGCCTTGTATAACCACCATATCATTATCATTAGTAGGCAGGGTATATTCAGCCTTGTATAACCACCAGCGAGCTGTAGGCCTAAGAACTCATCCTGTTTAGTCTTAATACCGTAACTTACTTAGGCCTATATTTCAATAATTATATAGGCTACTCTATTAATAAATCATTTATTCATTAATGTAATCAAACAGCATACGAATCATTCATGATGTGAAATGCAATCAAGCATTTTAAGTTAATTTAAAATAACAAACGCGACCATTGAATAATTCGCTTGAACAAAAACAATAGGCACACATAACAAGCAGTGCTCCTTAATTATTTCTGCATGATCTCCAGTATATTCCACAACTAGTCAAATTCATTCCCTTTAACCTCCTGGGCAACCAGAAAACACTCCCCCAGTTTTCCAGTTTATTTGTCACGTCCTCTGCATCCATCTCTGCATCCATGTTACGGTGTTCAGAGTTTGCTATAACCAAATGTATTGATGTGATTATGATATGCTATGCTATGCTATAGGTCAGGCCCTATTGGTCACGTGCATGCGAAGCAAACGTGTCACGTAAAGAGATCGGCGGCTGAGGCAATAAGGAATGTTTTTCCCGAAAAAAATGTGGGATTTTGGTAACGTAACTTTTCAGTCAGAAATGGCTGTCATTATGTTACAGCTTCAGCAACATGGACACCGCTATACACACTGATGTTCTGTGGTGGTCGCTGTAGCAGGGAGGAGAGAGAGACAGCGCTATACACACTGATGTTCTGTGGTGGCCGCTGTAGCAGGGAGGAGAGAGAGACAGCGCTATACACACTGATGTTCTGTGGTGGTCGCTGTAGCAGGGAGGAGAGAGAGACAGCACTATACACACTGATGTTCTGTGGTGGTCGCTGTAGCAGGGAGGAGAGAGAGACAGCACTATACACACTGATGTTCTGTGGTGGTCGCTGTAGCAGGGAGGAGAGAGAGACAGCACTATACACACTGATGTTCTGTGGTGGTTGCTGCAGCAGGGAGGAGAGAGAGACAGCACTATACACACTGATGTTCTGTGGTGGCCGCTGTAGCAGGGAGGAGAGAGAGACAGCACTACACACTGATGTTCTGTGGTGGTCGCTGTAGCAGGGAGGAGAGAGAGACAGCGCTATACACACTGATGTTCTGTGGTGGCCGCTGTAGCAGGGAGGAGAGAGAGACAGCACTACACACTGATGTTCTGTGGTGGTCGCTGTAGCAGGGAGGAGAGAGAGACAGCACTATACACACTGATGTTCTGTGGTGGCCGCTGTAGCAGGGAGGAGAGAGAGACAGCGCTATACACACTGATGTTCTGTGGTGGTCGCTGTAGCAGGGAGGAGAGAGAGACAGCGCTATACACACTGATGTTCTGTGGTGGTCGCTGTAGCAGGGAGGAGAGAGAGACAGCGCTATACACACTGATGTTCTGTGGTGGTCGCTGTAGCAGGGAGGAGAGAGAGACAGCACTATACACACTGATGTTCTGTGGTGGCCGCTGTAGCAGGGAGGAGAGAGAGACAGCGCTATACACACTGATGTTCTGTGGTGGTCGCTGTAGCAGGGAGGAGAGAGAGACAGCGTAATAAACACTGATGTTCTGTGGTGGTCGCTGCAGCAGGGAGGAGAGAGAGACAGCACTATACACACTGATGTTCTGTGGTGGTCGCTGCAGCAGGGAGGAGAGAGAGACAGCACTATACACACTGATGTTCTGTGGTGGTCGCTGCAGCAGGGAGGAGAGAGAGACAGCACTACACACTGATGTTCTGTGGTGGTCGCTGCAGCAGGGAGGAGAGAGAGACAGCGCTATACACACTGATGTTCTGTGGTGGTCGCTGCAGCAGGGAGGAGAGAGAGACAGCGCTATACACACTGATGTTCTGTGGTGGTCACTGTAGCAGGGAGGAGAGAGAGACAGCACTACACACTGATGTTCTGTGGTGGTCGCTGCAGCAGGGAGGAGAGAGAGACAGCGCTATACACACTGATGTTCTGTGGTGGTCACTGTAGCAGGGAGGAGAGAGAGACAGCACTACACACTGATGTTCTGTGGTGGTCGCTGCAGCAGGGAGGAGAGAGAGACAGCACTATACACACTGATGTTCTGT
The DNA here is from genome assembly GCF_018296145.1 of Oncorhynchus tshawytscha. Taxonomy (NCBI): domain Eukaryota; kingdom Metazoa; phylum Chordata; class Actinopteri; order Salmoniformes; family Salmonidae; genus Oncorhynchus; species Oncorhynchus tshawytscha. The sequence goes on along the minus strand of NC_056433.1, from coordinate 8,782,141 downwards.
GGTGGTCACTGTAGCAGGGAGGAGAGAGAGACAGCACTACACACTGATGTTCTGTGGTGGTCGCTGTAGCAGGGAGGAGAGAGAGACAGCGCTATACACACTGATGTTCTGTGGTGGTCGCTGTAGCAGGGAGGAGAGAGAGACAGCACTATACACACTGATGTTCTGTGGTGGTCGCTGTAGCAGGGAGGAGAGAGAGACAGCACTATACACACTGATGTTCTGTGGTGGTCGCTGTAGCAGGGAGGAGAGAGAGACAGCACTATACACACTGATGTTCTGTGGTGGTCGCTGCAGCAGGGAGGAGAGAGAGACAGCACTATACACACTGATGTTCTGTGGTGGTCACTGTAGCAGGGAGGAGAGAGAGACAGCACTACACACTGATGTTCTGTGGTGGTCGCTGCAGCAGGGAGGAGAGAGAGACAGCACTATACACACTGATGTTCTGTGGTGGTCACTGTAGCAGGGAGGAGAGAGAGACAGCACTACACACTGATGTTCTGTGGTGGTCGCTGCAGCAGGGAGGAGAGAGAGACAGCACTACACACTGATGTTCTGTGGTGGTTGCTGCAGCAGGGAGGAGAGAGAGACAGCACTACACACTGATGTTCTGTGGTGGTCGCTGTAGCAGGGAGGAGAGAGAGACAGCACTATACACACTGATGTTCTGTGGTGGTCGCTGCAGCAGGGAGGAGAGAGAGACAGCACTACACACTGATGTTCTGTGGTGGTTGCTGCAGCAGGGAGGGAGAGAGAGACAGCACTACACACTGATGTTCTGTGGTGGTCGCTGTAGCAGGGAGGAGAGAGAGACAGCACTATACACACTGATGTTCTGTGGTGGTCGCTGCAGCAGGGAGGAGAGAGAGACAGCGCTATACACACTGATGTTCTGTGGTGGTCGCTGCAGCAGGGAGGAGAGAGAGACAGCACTATACACACTGATGTTCTGTGGTGGTCGCTGCAGCAGGGAGGAGAGAGAGACAGCACTACACACTGATGTTCTGTGGTGGTTGCTGCAGCAGGGAGGAGAGAGAGACAGCACTACACACTGATGTTCTGTGGTGGTCGCTGTAGCAGGGAGGAGAGAGACAGCACTACACACTGATGTTCTGTGGTGGTCGCTGTAGCAGGGAGGAGAGAGAGACAGCGCTATACACACTGATGTTCTGTGGTGGTCGCTGTAGCAGGGAGGAGAGAGAGACAGCACTATACACACTGATGTTCTGTGGTGGTCGCTGTAGCAGGGAGGAGAGAGAGACAGCACTATACACACTGATGTTCTGTGGTGGTCGCTGTAGCAGGGAGGAGAGAGAGACAGCACTATACACACTGATGTTCTGTGGTGGTCGCTGTAGCAGCAGGGAGGAGAGAGACAGCACTACACACTGATGTTCTGTGGTGGTCGCTGCAGCAGGGACGAGAGAGAGAATACGGGTGCTAGACACAAAATCACTTCTTTTTTTTCACAGCGCAGCAAGTCTGAGCCAGGCGGCACAATCAAATCAATTGCGGTCGACTCCTCCAGGCTTTTGTGTGTTAATCTTAATTACTTGTTAATCTTATTATTTGTTTAAAGCATCAGACCAGCTCAGCGCATATAGTTGATTTGATTAAATAACATTGGATGTGTCTATATATGTAAAATCAATTTGGTTCGAAAGAACAGACTATTCTTGGTCGACCATAATTAATAAAACATTTTGGTAGGGGACAGCCCTAGTGTAGAGCAAAGAACAGCCAGTAGATGGCAGCTTTTACACAGCTAAAAAAATATATATAAAAGTTTAGTGAGAGGAATCTCAAGGTGCTATTCTCTTCTAATGGTACAAATGGCCCATATTGATGATGCGTCTCAGAGTAAGAGTGCTGGGCTGTGTTTCCTAAAAACATCATTAAGCACTAAGAACATCTTTCATCCATTTAGTTTCAATGGAATTACGACGATCTTAGTACCATGCTGCTTTTGGGAAACTCGGGACCTGGACATTACATGGACATGATGAACCTAATCACCACTTCTACACCTGCTCATCTTCCTCCACTAACCTGTGGCTGTCTCCTCAGGAATGTAATGGCCTCTTCAAAGTACTCCAGGTCAAAGTGTTTAGGAACGTTTCTGGGCATGTCCTGGTAGCCGTAGTAGGCCAGCGTCAGAACCACAAAGCCTTTGTTAGCCAGCAGACTGGCCCGGACCTCTGATAGACCTCCACCCAGAATATACACATCTAGTACCCCAGGAAATGGACCCTGACCTAAGGAGGGGGGAATAGGTTTCTGTTGTTTTCTGGCATACCTATGCAATGCAAAGTTGGCCTTGTCTAATACAAAGGCCTATGGAACATCTAACATTGTAATTTGTGTTTTTCTTAGGAGAACTCACACCACCACATTGGCACAATTTAATCATAATTAATATTGGCCCTTTGGTTTAATAAAAACATTGAGGTGTAGGCCTACAGTATATACAATCAATGGATTTCCATTTCCTTAGAGCAATGTTTATTAATACTGGTCCTGTGGACATAAAAATACAATTTCCCACTTGAGAGCAGTTTGAATGGTCTAAGTTAATAACCGGGTGGTAGAAAGAGGACTCCCCGAATTCTTGCTTCTTTCAAGCCCAACGGTATCCTCCTTGCCCCGCCTCTCGTTGGTCGCTGTGGCCAAGAGCTCACCTGTATCCCCATGCAGAACATCTATATTAACCATAATTGAACCCAACACATTATTTTTTAACATTTTGCTGTGTGGAGTCTCGGGCGCCATGGCCCAAAACAAGCCCATGGGTTCAACTCCCGTGTAACTGCAGTCAAGAGAAGGAGAGCGGTAAAGGTCCACTTGTCCTGTAGCATCTGCCTTATACACGGAGGAAGCTCTGAAGATGACCCCTTTATCGTCCCAGAGGATGGACCTTAACTCCACTTTCTGGTGCGGAGATAGTCCATCTACCTGCACGTGTACTGGCTCGTCGAAGAAACAGCGAGGGCTGGGGAGAAACCTAACACGAACCTGTTGCGAACTGGACCGCATTGTTGTTTTGTGAATCCGTAGAAACCAGGGCTGCGGTCGTTTTTACGTTCAATTGAACGGAATGTTGCTGTACTAAACGACCAGTTGAAGAGCGGGGAGAGGTTGTTTGTTTGGGAACACTTATTTTTCTTCTTCTTCTTCGTCAAGGTGTAATGGCAGAATAACACCAATAGTTGTGTATTGCTGCTGTCACTGGACTGGGAACACTGCGGTCCACACTCAAAGTGGACAGCCTTCGTCCCTAAACCCTCAGCCCTTGAATTACGTTTTACATCGTCACATCCGACTGTATCTTAAATGTCGTTGTTTTTTTCTATTTAAATTAAATTGTATTATTGTTAATAACAAATCAATACAAAAAGTACATGGGGGAAACACAAGTATATATGAAGAACAATTGGGCTAGGGGGTACAATATCACATTACACAAGCACCTTTACTTATTTATCCTTTATTTAATTACTCAAGTCAGTTTAGAACAACTTATTATTTAAAATGACGGCCTACCCCGGCTGGTTGTGATTCAGCCTGGAATTGAACCAAGGTCTGTAGTGACGCCTCTAGCACTGAAGTGCTGTGCCTTAGACTGTTGTGCCACTTGGAAGCCCCTTAAAGGGACATACACACATTTATAATTCTAGCAGCTTTGTTGTTGGTAGATTATTGAATTGTCTTAAAATATAGTTACATTTATTTTTCTAAGGTAAGAAAAGTTTACATTTGTGAATATGAAATTTGTCCCCAAATAAATATTAAATTAATTACATAAAATTGTTTTAACTTATTTCTATCGTAGGTAAAGAATCAAAGCAGTACTAGAATTCCTCACAATCAAATGCCGACCGTATTATCTCCCAAGGGAATTCTCCTCGGTTATTGTCACAGCCGTATCCCCCCTCAAGCTTATACGACGGCCCTCTGGGAACTTCACTGGACTTTATGCAAACTATAAACCATATATCCTGAGTCTGAATTTATTGTAGCTGGGTTTTTTAACAAAGCAAATTTGTTAAACAACAAGGTTACCTAAATTCTATCAGCATATTGACTAGCACTCGCGCTGGTAAAACACTGGATCACTGCTACTCTAACCTCCGCGATGCATACAAGGCCCTCCCCCAACCTCCTTTCAGCAAATCTGACCACGACTCCATTTTGCTCCTCCCTTCCTACAGGCAGAAACTCAAACAGGATGTACCCATACTAAAGACTATTCAACGCTGGTCTGACCAATTGGAATCCACTCTTCAAGATTGTTTTGATCACGCGAACTGGGACATGTTCTAGGTAGCCTCAGAGAATAATATTGAGGTATACGCTGATTTGGTGAGTGAGTTTATAAGGAAGTGCATAGGAGATGTACCTACAGTGACTATTAAAACCTACCCTAACCAGAAACCGTGGATAGATGGCAGCATTGGCGCAAAACTGACAGCGCAAACTACCGCATTTAACCATGGAAAGGTTACTGGGAATATTGCAGAATATTAACAGTGTAGTTATTCCCTCCGCAAGGCAATCAAAGAAGCGAAATGTCAGTATAGAGACAAAGTGGAGTCGCAATTCAATGGCTCAGACACGAGACGCATATGGCAGGGTCTACAGACAATCACTTCTTTGCCAACTTTGAGGATAACGCAGTGCCACCGTCGCAGCCCGCAACCAAGGACTGTGGGCTCTCCTCCGTGGCCGACGTGAGTAAGACATTTAAACTTGTTAAGCCTCGCAAGGCTGCCGGCCCAGACGGCATCATTAGCCGAGTCCTCAGAGCATGCGCAGACCAGCTGGTTTGTGTGTTGACGGACATATTCAATCTCTCTCTGTCCCAGTCTGCTGTTCCCACAGGCTTCTAGATGGCCACCATTGTTGCTGTACCCAAGAAGACAAAGGTAACTGAACTAAATGACTATCACCCCATAGCACTTACTTCTGTCATCATGAAGTGCTTTGAGAGGCTAGTCAAGGATCATATCACCTCCGCCTTACCTGTCACACTAGACCCACTTCAATTTGCTTACTGACCTAATAGGTCCACAGATGATGCAATCGCCATCACACTGCACACTGCCCTATCCCATCTGGACAAGGGGAATACCTATGTAAGAATACAGTTCATTGACTATAGCTCAGCATTCAACACCATAGTACCCTCCAAGCTCATCAGTAAGCTTGAGGCTCTGGGTCTCAACCCCACCCTGTTCAATTGGGTCCTGGACTTTCTGACTGGCTGCCCCCAGGTGGTGAAGGTAGGAAACAACATCTCCACTTCGCTGATCCTCAACAATGGGGCCCAACAAGGGCGCGTGCATGCATGCCTCCAATTCAATAATACATTTTGCAGACGACACAACAGTAGTAGGCTTGATTACCAACAATGACAAGACAGCCTACAGTGAGGTGAGTGAGGTGAGGGCACTACAGTGAGGTGAGGGCACTCAGAGTGTGGTGTCAGGAAACAACCTCTCAAGGTCAACAAAACAAAAGAGATGATTGTGGACTTCAGGAAATAGCAGAGGGAGCACCCCCCTATCCACATCGATGGCAAAGTAGGCGAGAAGGTGGAAAGTTTTAAGTTCCTCAACATACACATTGCGAACAAACTGAAATGGTCCACCCACACAGACTGTGGTGAAGAAGGCGCAACAGCGCCTCTTCAACCTCAGGAGGCTGAAGAAATTTGGCATGTCACCTAAAACCCTCACAAATGTTTACGGATGCACAATTGAGAGCATCTTGTCGGGCTGTATCACCACCTGGTACGGCAACTGCACCGCCCACAACTGCAAGGCTCTCCAAAGGGTGGTTTAGGGAGTTGTTGTGGAATTGTTAGATTACATGTTAGATATAGCAGCACTGTCGGAACTAGAAGCACAAGTATTTTGCTACACTTGCGATAACATCTGCTAACCATGTGTATGTGATCAATAACATCTGCTAACCATGTGTATGTGATCAATAAAATCTGCTAACCATGTGTATGTGATCAATAAAATGTGATTTATTTGATTTATTTTATAATTGCAAACCAACATGAAGTTAAGGCCACCAAAAGTAGAGAAGACATGATGAGGAATAAAGTTACACATACAAATGGGTCTTCTTAGGAATTGTTTTACCCAATTGATCTTAAAAATATTATTTCAGGTAGTAAAATCCAGAAACTTCAGCCCACCGTACTCATAAGTGTTCATTACAACAGTTGGCCTAATGTAATGGGTATGGTTTCTCCACAGAAAGTTGAAAAGCATCTAGTCTCTTTGCTTTTTTTACTGTCAAGATATAAAGACAGAGTGGCATATGTTAGCCTAGAAATAATCTCAGCCTTGGTTATTAGGACTCTTCCTTTTAAAGATAAGCCCCTCTGTAGCCATTGATTTAACTGCTTCTGGGGGGTTTTAATAAGAGCATTAAAATGTAGTTAGCCTCTAAATTTCTGGGCCCAGATTCACAAAACCTTCTTTAAGAAGAAATTTCTTCTTAACTGCCATTTTTTCCTTAACTATAGACTTATGAAGAAAGTTAAGCAAAGTTGTTATTCCTCAAAGGTTCTTGGAAATGTTTTAATCTTGAAAACAAAGTTATTGGATTTGTTCTTAATTCCAAGATGGCTAAACCCTCATCTTAAACTCTGTGCAGAGAGAGAATAAGCTCATGAAAGCAATTGAACATGTGCAATTCACTCACAGACTTCATCTGAAATGGTCCAGTATTGATTATTTTAAAAGAAAGAACATGTTTTAGAACAGTAATCTCAGTACGAAATATGCTAACATGATTGCCATTGTTAGCTAGATAGCTAGCAAAAACGATTGTCTAGCAACACACATTTTAAGAAGATTGACAAGAAGATATTTGAAAAGTATTCTGAAGTTTTTGCGTAAGAAGTGTGTTGTAAATCTGGGCTCTGATCCTTAGTAATGGTTATGCCTAAATATGTAAATTCTTCTTTCACTGGAATACCATAATATGAGGGTGTCGCACAATCTTTGACAGCCATGAGTTCACATTTATTAATGTTAAGATATAGACCATATGCTTTGGAAAAGGATTCTATCACATTGATCGATATGGGAGTCTGACTAGCGTCTTTCAGAAAAAGTGTAGTATAATTTTGTCCTGTTTGGGCGAATGAACCGCTAGCGGGACACCTACGACAACATCCGGTAAAATTGCAGAGGCCGAAATTCAAAATACAAAAACCGTAATATTAAACATTCATGAAAATTCAAGTGTCATACATCATTTAGAAGCTTAACGTCTTGTTAATCCAACCGCGTTGTCAGATTTTTAAAAGGCTTTACGGCGAAAGCATACCATGCGATTATCTGAGGACAGCGCCCCACATCAAAATACTTTTTCAACCAACACAGGCATCCCAAAATCACAAATGGCGATTAAATAAATCACTTACCTTTGAAGATCTTCCTCTGTTTGCAATCTCAAGGGTCCCAGCTACACAATGAATGGTTGTTTTGTTCGATAAAGTCCTTTTTTATATCCAAAAAAGTCAGTTTAGTTGGCGCCAATGATCTCAGTAATCCACTCAACATGCATATAAATGAATCCAAAAGTTACTGGTAAAGTTTGTCCAAACAAGTCAAACACTGTTTCTAATTAATCGTCAGGTACTCTAATACCTAAATAAATAATAATATTTAATATTATATTTCATATTAATTTAATATTTAAAAGACAAATAACGAAGAGCGCGCACCTCATTCACGCACCAACAAGACTACATTTCTAATGAGAGACACCTTGGAAAAACTAAAACTACTTGCTAATTTTTCAAAAAACAAGCCTGAAACCCTTTCTAAAGACTGTTGACATCTAGTGGAAGCCATAGGAACTGCAGTCTGGGTCCTATCTATTTGTATTTCCCATCGGCTAGCATTGAAATGGCCTGTGACTTCATTAAAAAAAAATCTGGAGGGATTTTCCTCTGGTTTTCACCTGCCATATCAGTTCTGTTATACTCACAGACAGACACTTCAGAGTGTTTTCTATCCAATGACAAGTATATGCATATCCTAGTTTCTGGGCCTGAGTAACAGGCAGTTTACTTTGGGCACGTCAGTCATCCGAAATTCCGAACAATAACCAGTATGCTAAGGAAGTTATGATCGGAGAGGCAACGTCCTTGGTGGAAATCTTGAAGATGAGCTTAAACACAACCACGATAAAGCTATTAATGTCCCTAGCAAGCTAATATAGCTAGCTACAGTTACCCATAACTTAGTGTTTGATCATTTATTCCAATAAATTTCAGAATTCTAGCAAATATGTTTATGAAGCTAGCTACGTTTTATAGGCTCCTCACTACGAGACTAAGCCAAATGACCAACTCTAAAATCAATGTAATTTATATATGTATATATATATATATATATATATATTAGCAAGCTAGCATCATCATTTTGTCCAACATGCAGAAAATGCAGTCGTGTTGATTACATTTGACACTTTGCCGCACCGGAGTATGACAGGTGACTACAGTTTGCATTAAATTGTGGGTCATATCAACCCCACAAGCAATCACAGTTCTTCACTCATTCTCTCTCTCTCTCTCTCTGTCTCTCTCTCTCTCTCTCTCTGTCTCTCTCTCTCTCTCTCTCTCTCTCTCTCTTTCTCTCTCTCTCTCTCTCTCTCTCTCTCTCTCTCTCTCTCTCTCTCTCTCTCTCTCTCTCTCTAGCTAAATCAAGGGCTAAGGGGGCAACGTTACTGAACGTTTGTGAATTAGACCTCTACTAAAGATGACAATCAAACTGCATCTGGGTTTCGACAGGGAATTGGCTAGCTAGAGGCAGGACATAAGATTTGTATAACTAAACCAAGATAGACCACAACCTGCCATTTCCAATGGGAACAAATTAGTCATAGTCATAGTTTATATTTGATAGTGAGAGGAAACGCCAAGCGGATGCTTCACATTTATACATCCGGTGAAATATCTGGTTCATTGTTCTGTCTGTAGCAGCACTGTCTTCTTCTTCTCTGATATAATAGGAGGAGGTGTGAGGGTGTGGTTTTTCATTTGCTGGTGACACTGTCTGTGATTTATTTAGAATTCAAGGCACACTTAACCAGCATGGCTACCACAGGATTTTGCCGCGATTCTCCATCCCATCGGGTTTGTGCTTAGTCCCGCTATCATTTGTTTTTCAACAGGACAACGACCCAACACACCTCCAGGCTGTGTAAAGGCTATTTTCCCAAGAAGGAGAGTGATGGAGTGCTGCATCAGATGACCTGACCTCCACAATCACCTGACCTCAACCCAATTGAGATGGTTTGGGATGAGTTGGACCGCAGAGTGAAGGAAAAGCAGGCAACAATTGCTCATCATATGTGGGAACTCCTTACAGACTTTTGGAAAAACATTCGTCATGAAGCTGATTGAGACCATGCCAAGAGTGTGCAAAGCTGTCATCAAGGCAAAGGGTGGCTACTTTGAAGAATCTCAAATATAAAATATATTTTCATTTGTTTAACACTTTTTTGGTTACTATGTGATTCCATGTGTGTTATCTCATCATGTTGATCCCCTCACCATTATTATAGAATGTAGAAAATAGTCTAAATAAATAACAACCCTGGAATGAGTAGGTGTGTCCAAACTTTTGACTGGTACTGTAAGTTTATTTATTTACCTTTATTTAACCAGGCAAGTCAATTCAGAACAAATTCTTATTTTCAATGACAGCCTAGGAACAGTGGGTTAACTGCCTGTTCAGGGGCAGAACAACAGATTTGTACCTTGTCAGCTCGGGGGATTGAATTTACAACCTTTCGGTTACTAGTCCAACGCTCTAACCACTAGGCTACCCTGCCGTATTCACACCCTTGAGTCAATACTTTGTAGAATAACCTTTTGCAGTGATTAGAGCTTTGAGTCATCTTGGGTATGTCTGTACCAGCTTTGTACATCTGGATTTGGGGATTTTCTCCCATTCTCTCTCACTGGTTTACTCAAGTGGACAATTTTCATCTTCACGATTGGCTGAATCCTCCTGATGACCTGGTTGGACATGACTCCGACCGGGTCCACCAGGAGGGATCTGACAATAAAGTTGGAAGTCCGTCCCATCCAGTTGGCTACATTAAAATGGTGGAAACCCTCAATGGCGCTTCCCATGCTAATACGTGCTTTTGGCCACTAGAGGCCTCTATCATTCATTTATATATACAGTCATTTACTGCGGTCTCGACTACTGTTTCCCATGGACACCGTGCGAAAGCGAGGCGGCTGGTGTGTTTCCGCTTACCTCACACTGAGAAGAACGAAACCGGTTAGCTTTTGGGACAAAGCGAAGGAAACGATAAATACCATACAAAAATAAGCCATTTCGCACTTAACCTAACATTTGGAGAATAGTCTGTCTATTTGAATGATTTGAGTCCATGTCCCGACAGTGAGAACGAAGAGGAGGGCTTGAAGGCATTTAGGCTTTTCGTTGGTAAGTGTCTTCTGTTTGTCTCCAGCTACCGGTAAGCATACGGCATCTGTCTGGCTCGTGCTGCATACTGGCGCTGTTCGGTTCTCTCTCTCTCTGTCAGTATTATATTCTGATGTTGGCCTCCTGCTTGGTTTTGGCCTATTTTCTATGTTTTGTAACCAATGAAAAACAGAAACAAATGTTACTTGTTAATAGTTTTGTCATTTTTTTGTTGTGCCAACATCTGTCTGTTAATAACTAAGTTACTACTAACCTTCTATGTGAGCTCAACAATGTCCTAGGGGACTAGGTTGTCTAGCTAATGTAAGATCTAGTTACTAGTTAGCGGGTTTGAACTTTGGCTTTTTGTGTTGATCTGTAATTTTCTAGGCTATCAGACCTTTCAGGCGATTTGAACCTTCAAAAGATCTTCAGTGTTTGTAAACCAACAATGGCATGTCAGTCAGTGTGTCTTTTGCCACAACAGAGATAGAAAGATCGGCCAAGGACCTTTGTAATGAGGAAGGACCCCCGTTGTGTTGTGGATGATTAGCCGGGGTTACAATGCCCAGTAAACTAGATACCATAATACATATCTACCGGTCGGACCATAAAAAGTTACTGATAACCAGGTCGTAAAATATATAACTATGTGATTATACAAGTTGCCCATCCCTTTAGATGGGTGGTACTACAACAGACCCACACTCCTTTTTGTTACAGTAACCTTATGTCAAATAAACGTGATCATCAGTTTTGCACAGAAGATCATTTATTATCTAGTTGTCCAGTTACAGCAGTAACCTATATTGTGGTAACGTTAGGGCTGTGATATTGTCTCTCGGTAATATTTCCCAACCGTTTTACATGTTGACATGTCCTGACATGCCAGCACATCCCTAGCAATGCATTTCAACCTACAGTGTATAATTGTTGTAATCTTAGCGCTTTTAGTGATACATTGTTGCAATAAATCCGAACGTTCAGCTGATTACATTGTGTCAATATGTGTGTGTGTGTGTGTGTGTGTGTGTGGACCAGATCCTTAGTGATGTGGACACCGAGGAATGTATGTAGATGTGTGTACAGTCGTTGGGGCATGCGCACTGCACTCTGTTTAGCTGGCAGTACAGTTGCACGTGTTAACGCGTGTGACTCGTGTCGATTCATCGTCAGCTGTACTAGTACGAGGACGTTCTATATTTACATTTTGCCAAGTCTGCTAGGCGCAGTTAATAGATTAGTGTATTTCATAGTGTTCATAGTGTTTCATTTTTAGTTATAGCGGTAGACTTACATATTGTGGTTATATCACAACCCAGTTAAAGTAATTTATCATTACAGAGCAATTAAGACAACCAAGTAGGCAAGTAGAATTTGATAAGCAACAAATCAGTTTTGAAATCTCAGAAAAAGTACATCACCCTCTCTCGTGTACAGCAGGCAGCAGAGAGCAGGGATGGGCAAAGTGATGCTTATTTGGTAGAATATATATTGTTTCAAATTAGCAACAAAACATTTTGTTGACCAAATATGACACTCACTCATTGACCTCATACAAACATGTTGGTGGACAGATTTTGGGTGGAGTAAAACCTCCATAAAAGATTCCTCATTTAGGCTTATTTTCATGGATAGATATTTGGTGGTTGCCTCTTCCTCTCTGCTCCTACTCTTTTTGTCCCTTTCTCTTTCTCCCCCTCCCAATGCTGTCTCTCTCTCCATACGAAGGCCCCCCTCTCTCGTTTCACTCTTATGCCTCTTTCTCTATGCCTCAATCTGGGTTCTCTCCTCTCAGCCCCAGCCTGGCTCTAGGCAGCTCCATCAGAGTAGAGGGCTGAACTCAAGGCATTAGTCAGGCCTATCAGATGGCAATCTCTTCACGGCTGTTCCCTGGCACACTGAGTGCTCTGTTCCCAGACACATGCCTTCGCTCCCTCTCTCCTCCCTGCTCTCTTTGAGCTCCAGACACATGCCTTCTCTCCCCTGCACTCTCTCTCTCTCTCTCTCTCTCTCTCCCCTGCTCTCTCTCTCCTGAGCTCTCTCTCCCCTGAGCTCTCTCTCCCCCTGTGCTCTCTCTCTCTCCTGCTCTCTCTCTCTCTCTCTCTCTCTCTCTCTCTCTCTCTCTCTCTCTCTGCCTGCTCTCTCTCTCCTGCTCTTTCTCTCTCTCCTGATCTTTCTCTCTCCTGCCTGCTCTCCCCTCTCTCTCTCTCCTCTCTCTCTCTCTCTCTCTCTCTCTCTCTCTCTCTCTCTCTCTCACCTGCTTTCTCTCTCTCCTGCCTGCTCTCTCTCCCTGCCTGCTCTCTCTCTCCCTGCTGCTCTCTCTCTCTGCCTGCTCTCTCTCTCTCCTGCTCTCTCTCTCCTGCCTGCTCTCTCTCCTCCTGCTCTCTCTCTCCTGCCTGCTCTCTCTCTCCTGCCTGCTCTCTCTCTCCTGCCTGCTCTCTCTCCTGCTCTCTCTCTCCTGCCTGTTCTCTCTCCTGCCTGCCTGCTCTGCCTGCTCTCTCCTGCCTGCTCTCTCTCTCCTGCCTGCTCTCTCTCCCCTGCCTGCTCTCTCTCCTGCCTCTCTCTCTCCTGCCTGTTCTCTCTCCTGCCTGCTCTCTCTCCTGCCTGCTCTCTCTCCTGCCTGCTCTCTCTCCTGCCTGCTCTCTCTCCCCTGCTCTCTCTCTCCTGCCTGTTCTCTCTCCTGCCTGCTTTCTCTCCTGCCTGCTCTCTCTCTCCTGCCTGCTCTCTCTCCCTGCCTGCTCTCTCTCCTGCCTCTCTCTCTCCTGCCTGTTCTCTCTCCTGCCTGCTTTCTCTCCTGCCTGCTCTCTCTCCTGCCTGCTCTCTCTCCCCTGCGCTCTCTCTCTCCTGCCTGCTCTCTCTCTCCTGCCTGCTCTCTCTCCCTGCCTGCTCTCTCTCCTGCCTGCTCTCTCTCCTGCTCTCTCTCTCCTGCCTGTTCTCTCTCCTGCCTGCTTTCTCTCCCTGCCTGCTCTCTCTCCTGCCTGCTTTCTCTCCTGCCTGCTTTCTCTCCTGCCTGCTCTCTCTCTCCTGCCTGTTCTCTCTCCTGCCTGCTTTCTCTCCTGCCTGCTCTCTCTCCCCTGCGCTCTCTCTCTCCTGCCTGCTCTCTCTCTCCTGCCTGCTCTCTCTCTCCCTGCCTGCTCTCCTGCCTGCTCTCTCCCCTGCGCTCTCTCTCCTGCCTGTTCTCTCTCCTGCCTGCTCTCTCTCTCCTGCCTGCTCTCTCTCTCTCTCCCCTGCTCTCTCTCTCTCTCCCCTACTCTCTCTCTCCCCTGCTCTCTCTCTCTCTCCCCCCTACTCTCTCTCTCTCTCTCTCTCTCCCTGCTCTCTCTCTCTGCCTGCTCTCTCTCTCTCCCCTGCTCTCTCTCTCCTGCCTGCTCTCTCTCTCTCCCCCCTACTCTCTCTCTCCTGCCTGCTCTCTCTCTCTCTCTCCCCCCTCTCTTTCCCCTCTCTTTCCCCTACTCTCTCTCTCCCCCCTACTCTCTCTCTCCCCTACTCTCTCTCTCCCTGCCTCTCTCTCTCCCCCCTACTCTCTCTCTCCCCTGCTCTCTCCCCTACTCTCTCTCCTGCCTGCTCTCTCTCTCCCCTACTCTCTCTCTCCCCCTCTCTCTCTCTCCCTACTCTCTCTCCTGCCTACTCTCTCTCTCCCCTACTCTCTCTCTCCCCTACTCTCTCTCTCCTGCCTACTCTCTCTCCTGCCTGCTCTCTCTCTCTCCCCTACTCTCTCTCTCCCCTGCTCTCTCTCCTGCCTGCTCTCTCTCTCCCCTGCTCTCTCCCCTACTCTCTCTCTCCCCTGCTCTCTCCCTACCTCTCTCTCCTGCCTGCTCTCTCTCTCTCCTTACTCTCTCTCTCCCCTGCTCTCTCCTGCCTGCTCTCCCCCGTCTGTCTTTGCGCTCTAGAAGCAATGGGCAGCAGGGAAACCACAGCATGTTGGAGTGGAGGAGTTTTTCTTCCCCAAGTCTCTCTCACTCCCCCGCCATCCCTCTATCCTCTATTTCCCTCCCTCCTTCGGAAGTTGAGATCCTTAGGCGTGTTGTGCCAATATACATTAGGCTCACATGACTGACTGGTGAACAAGATAAGGATACCTCATGACCAGGGGGTTGATGTTGTTGACAAACATCAGGCCCACTTTTCTCTGAGGGAGGAGTTGAGGAGAACAGCACATTAAGAATGTTCCTTTTTTCAAAAAGCCCCTTGACATTAGACACAATTTCCACCGAGATTTTACTGACCTTGTAATCTGATTTACAGCAGCAATCAGCATTCATGTGACAGTGGAGTAGTACTCACAGCAGCATTCATGTGATAGTAGAGTAGTACTCACTTACAGCAGCATTCATGTGACAGTAGAGTAGTACTCACTTACAGCAGCATTCATGTGACAGTAGAGTAGTACTCACTTACAGCAGCATTCATGTGATAGTAGAGTAGTACTCACAGCAGCATTCATGTGACAGTAGAGTAGTACTCACTTACAGCAGCATTCATGTGATAGTAGAGTAGTACTCACTTACAGCAGCATTCATGTGATAGTAGAGTAGTACTCACTTACAGCAGCATTCATGTGATAGTAGAGTAGTACTCACTTACAGCAGCATTCATGTGATAGTAGAGTAGTACTCACTTACAGCAGCATTCATGTGACAGTGGAGTAGTACTCACTTACAGCAGCATTCATGTGATAGTAGAGTAGTACTCACTTACAGCAGCATTCATGTGATAGTAGAGTAGTACTCACTTACAGCAGCATTCATGTGATAGTAGAGTAGTACTCACTTACAGCAGCATTCATGTGATAGTAGAGTAGTACTCACTTACAGCAGCATTCATGTGACAGTGGAGTAGTACTCACTTACAGCAGCATTCAGGTGATAGTAGAGTAGTACTCACTTACAGCAGCATTCAGGTGATAGTAGAGTGGTACTGAGAGCTTTTCCCCCTTAACCAGACACAAGGGTCGGCAGGGTAGCCTAGTGGTTAGAGCGTTGGACTAGTAACCGAAAGGTTGCAAGTTCAAATCCCCGAGCTGATAAGATCTGTCGTTCTGCCCCTGAACAGGCAGTTAACCCACTATTCCTAGGCCGTCATTGAAAATAAGAATTTGTTCTTAACTGACTTGCCTAGTAAAAAAAATGTCTGTGTCCCAAATGGCATCCTATTCCCTATACAGTGCACTACTTTGCCTATATAATGTGCTACTTTTGACCAGAGGCCTATAGGCCGTTGTCAAAAGTAGTGCACTATATAGGGAATAGCGTAGTCATATGGGACAGGACCGAGATGTGAGAAGTTACAAGCAGGCCATCAGATTTCAGACTGAAAACACTGTACTGACCTCACCATGTGCTGACCAGGGACCATGTATACCATGTATATTTCTTCTAAGGATTCAATTTGATATTCAGGAACATGGGTTGTAATTTTGGGCACCCAGAACCAAAGCTCACCTGCTCACGGAATCTGTCTGTTTCGTCTGTCACGAGATTACATGAGTTGGAAAATGAACTTACTCATCGATGACACAACATCCAGAATCATCATCAGTTACACCAATCAGACACCAATTCAGATAACTAGGCTAAATTAATTATTTCGGTTTTTGTACCAATTTATTTCCAGTGACATACCTGTTTCATTGGCAGTTGTATTGTAAGCCTGGGGCCCAGACTGTTTGATTCAGGAAGTGTTCTGTTGGGGCCCAGACTGTTTGATTCAGGAAGTGTTCTGTTGGGGCCCAGACTGTTTGATTCAGGAAGTGTTCTGTTGGGGCCCAGACTGTTTGATTCAGGAAGTGTTCTGTTGGGGCCCAGACTGTTTGATTCAGGAAGTGTTCTGTTGGGGCCCAGACTGTTTGATTCAGGAAGTGTTCTGTTGGGGCCCAGACTGTTTGATTCAGGAAGTGTTCTGTTGGGGCCCAGACTGTTTGATTCAGGAAGTGTTCTGTTGGGGCCCAGACTGTTTGATTCAGGAAGTGTTCTGTTGGGGCCCAGACTGTTTGATTCAGGAAGTGTTCTGTTGGGGCCCAGACTGTTTGATTCAGGAAGTGTTCTGTTGGGGCCCAGACTGTTTGATTCAGGAAGTGTTCTGTTGGGGCCCAGACTGTTTGATTCAGGAAGTGTTCTGTTGGGGCCCAGACTGTTTGATTCAGGAAGTGTTCTGTTGGGGCCCAGACTGTTTGATTCAGGAAGTGTTCTGTTGATAGGCCGGTTTGTTCAAACGTTGAAGGTGTTGCTCACAGTATAAAACCAGGAAACATTCATTTCTATTGTCATTGTGTTACGTTCCTTAAGAAGACGTTGACAACAGAGGCCAAAACAATGCTTACAATGCTTTCTTGAAGGACCAACTGAGAGCAGAGCTCAATGGAAAGGCTGGGCGTTAGGAGCAGAGCAATATTAGGTTATGTGTCAGTACGACTACTAGGCGATGTGGTGGTGGTGACTAGGCGACGTGGTGGTGGTGGTATGATGACTAGGCGACGTGGTGGTGGTGGTATGATGACTAGACGTGGTGGTGGTGGTAGGATGACTAGGCGACGTGGTGGTGGTGGTGGTATGATGACTAGGCGATGTGGTGGTATGATGACTAGGCGACGTGGTGGTGGTATGATGACTAGGCAACGTGGTGGTGGTGGTGGTATGATGACTAGGCGACGTGGTGGTGTGGTATGATGACTAGGCGACGTGGTGGTGGTGGTATGATGACTAGGCGACGTGGTGGTGGTATGATGACTAGGCGACGTGGTGGTGGTATGATGACTAGGCGACGTGGTGGTGGTGGTATGATGACTAGGCGACGTGGTGGTGGTGGTATGATGACTAGGCGATGTGGTGGTGGTGGTGATATGATGACTAGGCAACGTGGTGGTGGTGGTGGTATGATGACTAGACGTGGTGGTGGTGGTGGTATGATGACTAGGCGACGTGGTGGTGGTGGTATGATGACTAGGCTACGTGGTGGTGGTATGACGACTGGCGACGTGGTGGTGGTGGTATGACGACTAGGCGACGTGGTGGTGGTGGTATGATGACTGGCGACGTGGTGGTATGATGACTAGACGTGGTGGTAGTATGACGACTGTCTTATTACACAGTTCTAATCATTGACGTGATTCAGTGTTCATATCAGACAATCTACAGTAGCAGGCCGTGTGGTGATGCCATCCTGCCGTCCTAGATCGCGCAGCACGCTACCTTACTCTGCAGAGGGCAACACGAGAAGACCTTGGAGGAGGCAGATATGAGGTCAAACGATTTTAGGAATGTAAAAGATAAATAATTACTCAGAAAATAGATTACACACAATATATTCACAAGGTAAAACAAAAAAAATGTCCCTTCACACTCCTCCTTATTCCTACAGGCCAATCTGGCTGCTTTGTGTTGCAGAATTGCACAACTTTGGAGTAATTTATTTTTCATTTTATTTCTCACATTTTCAGGCTTGAGAAAGTAACCAATCTCATTCTGCTTTCGGCTTCCCTTCACAAATATCGCAGCAGCCCTGCTATGCAAACAGCTAGGCTACACCTGAAGAGGTTCTTTGAACTAACACAATATGACAGTTGATGTTGATTGTGTGTGTTTTTGTTTGTTTGTTGGTTAGAGAGGCGGGCCATCTTGTCCTTACCGAGTCCATCTACGTCAACAAAGCTCTACAGAATATCCCAGAGTGCATTGCAAGTGCAACCAATGCTATGATGATGATGATGATGATGTTGGCTGTTCTGTTCAGACTATGGCCCCTTGGCACGATGTAGTGCCAGCGTAGACCGTTTACCACCTCCCACCAGCCGGTGTGCAGGTAACTCTGTCTTTCTACCGGGGAGCAGAACGCAAGGTGGCAGAAGGGGATCAGAACAGATTTTCATGTTCCACAAGGTGTGTGTGTGTGTGTGTGTGTGTGTGTGTGTGTGTGTGTGTGTGCTTGACGTTACCTACCGGGCCTATGTTCTGGTGCCATCTGCCATGCATCAGAAATGGTATCCAATCACATCTCCCCCCTGCTCTGTTCTGTTCAGCTCAGCAGCTCCATGCTATTAGCTATACGGCCCACTGCCTTCTACTCTCCTGAGGCAAACTGCCTGCCAGGCTAGCCTGCTATTGCCACTGACTGCTGACTAATACAGCCGAACACTAGGCTATCGCTCCCTAATCGCTACCCACTAATGAAGGTTCTACACCTGGATCTCATTTGTGTTAATGATGTTGATGTGGATTTGTTTTCTCCTATTCGTTTTTTTATCCGCTGAGTGTTATCTGTAGTTTCTCTGAGGGAGGGGAAGGCTAAGGGTAGTGTCTCTGAAGGAGGGGGAAGGCTAAGGGTAGTGTCTCCGAGGGAAGGGGAAGGCTAAGGGTAGTGTCTCCGAGGGAAGGGGAAGGCTAAGGGTAGTGTCTCTGAAGGAGGGGGAAGGCTAAGGGTAGTGTCTCCGAGGGAGGGGGAAGGCTAAGGGTAGTGTCTCTGAGTGAGGGGGGGTAAGGGTAGTGTCTCAGAGGGAAGGGGAAGCCTAAGGGTAGTGTCTCCGAGGAGAGGGGGGCTAAGGGTAGTGTCTCCGAGGGAAGGGGAAGGCTAAGGGTAGTGTCTCCGAGGGAGGGGGGCTAAAGGGTAGTGTCTCCGAGGGAAGGGGAAGGCTAAGGGTAGTGTCTCAGAGAGAAGGGGAAGGCTAAGGGTAGTGTCTCTGAGGGAGGGGGCTAAGGGTAGTGTCTCTGAGGGAAGGGGAAGGCTAAGGGTAGTGTCTCTGAGGGAGGGAGGGGTGGACTAAGGGTAGTGTCTCTGAGGGAGGGGGGGGCTAAGGGTAGTGTCTCAGAGAGAAGGGGAAGGCTAAGGGTAGTGTCTCTGAGGGAGGGGCTAAGGGTAGTGTCTCTGAGTGAGGGGCTAAGGGTAGTTCTTGAGGGAGGGGCTATAAATAAGTGTCTCAGAAAATAGAAGGGGGCTAAATATATGTCTCAAGGTAAAACTAAAAAAGTGTCCCTTCAGGGGAAGGCTAAGGGTATTCTCCAGGGAAGGGGAAGGCTAAGGGTAGTGTCTCGAGGGAGGGAAGGCTAAGGGTAGTGTCTCAGGGAAGGGGAAGGCTAAGGGTAGTGTCTTCTGAAGGAGGGGGAAGGCTAAGGGTAGTGTCTCCGAGGGCTAGGGGGGCTAAGGGTAGTGCTTGAGAAAAGTAACCTGTCTCCGAGGGAAAGGGAAGGCTAAGGGTAGTGTCTCCGAGGGAGGGGGAAGGCTAAGGGTAGTGTCTCTGAGGGAGGGGGGCTAAGGGTAGTGTCTCAGGGAAGGGGAAGCCAAGCTAGTGTCTCCGAGGGAGGATGTTGGCTGTTCTGTTCAGGGAAGGGGGGGCTAATGTAGTGTGTCTCGAGGGAGGGGGCTAACCAGTGTCTCCCAGGGAAGCCGGTGGCTAAGGTAGTGTCTCAGAGAGAAGGGGAAGGCTAAGGGTAGTGTCTCTGAGGGAGGGGGTCTAAGGGTAGTGTCTCTGAGGGAAGGGGAAGGCTAAGGGTAGTGTCTCTGAGGAGGGAGGGTGTGGGTGTCTTGACTAAGGGTAGTGTCTCTGAGGGATCTGGTAGTGTCTCAGAAAGAAGGGGAAGGCTAAGGGTAGTGTCTCCCTGAGGGAGGGGATAAGGGTAGTGTCTCTGCAGTGAGGGGCTAAGGGCCTAGTTGTCTCTGAGGGAGGGGCTAAGGGTAGTGTCTCCAAGGGAAGGGCCTGCTATTGCCACTGGGTAGTGTCTCCTAAGGGAAGGGGGGCTAAGGGTAGTGTCTCCGAGGGAAGGGGGGGCTAAGGGTAGTGTCTCACCTGGAGGGGAAGGCTAAGGGTAGTGTCTCCGAGGGAAGGGGAAGGCTCCTAGGGTAGTGTCTCCGTGGGAGGGTTAGGCTGGGTAGTGTCTCTGAGGGAAGGGGAAGGCTAAGGGTAGTGTCTCTGAAGGAGGGGGAAGGCTAAGGGTAGTGTCTCCGAGGGAGGGGGGCTAAGGGTAGTGTCTCCGAGGGAAGGGGAACGCTAAGGGTAGTGTCTCTGAGTGAGGGGGCTAAGGGTAGTGTCTCTGAGGGAAGGGGGGATAAGGGTAGTGTCTCTGAGGGAGGGGCTAAGGGTAGTGTCTCTGAGGGAGGGGCTAAGGGTAGTGTCTCCAAGGGAAGGGGGGCTAAGGGTAGTGTCTCCGAGGGAAGGGGGCTAAGGGTAGTGTCTCCGAGGAAGGGGGCTAAGGGTAGTGTCTCCGAGGGAGGGGAAGGCTAAGGGTAGTGTCTCCGAGGGAAGGGGAAGGCTAAGGGTAGTGTCTCCGAGGGAGGGGGGCTAAGGGTAGTGTCTCCGAGGGAAGGGGAAGGCTAAGGGTAGTGTCTCTGAAGGAGGGGGAAGGCTAAGGGTAGTGTCTCTGAGGAGGGGGGCTAAGGGTAGTGTCTCTGAGGGAGGGGCTAAGGGTAGTGTCTCCAGGGAAGGGGGCTAAGGGTAGTGTCTCTGAGGGAAGGGGGCTAAGGGTAGTGTCTCTGAAGGGGGGGCTAAGGGTAGTGTCTCCAAGGGAAGGGGGGCTAAGGGTAGTGTCTCCGAGGGAAGGGGGGCTAAGGGTAGTGTCTCCGAGGGAGGGGAAGGCTAAGGGTAGTGTCTCCGAGGGAAGGGGAAGGCTAAGGGTAGTGTCTCTGAAGGAGGGGGAAGGCTAAGGGTAGTGTCTCCGAGGGAGGGGGGCTAAGGGTAGTGTCTCTGAGGGAAAGGGAAGGCTAAGGGTAGTGTCTCCGAGGGAGGGGGAAGGCTAAGGGTAGTGTCTCTGAGGGAAAGGGGGCTAAGGGTAGTGTCTCCGAGGGAAGGGGAAGCCTAAGGGTAGTGTCTCTGAGGGAGGGGGCTAAGGGTAGTGTCTCCGAGGGAAGGGGTAGGCTAAGGGTAGTGTCTCCGAGGGAGGGGGGCTAAGGGTAGTGTCTCCGAGGGAAGAGGAAGGCTAAGGGTAGTGTCTCAGAGAGAAGGGGAAGGCTAAGGGTAGTGTCTCTGAGGGAGGGGGTCTAAGGGTAGTGTCTCTGAGGGAAGGGGAAGGCTAAGGGTAGTGTCTCTGAGGGAGGGAGGGGGACTAAGGGTAGTGTCTCTGAGGGAGGGGGGCTAAGGGTAGTGTCTCAGAGAGAAGGGGAAGGCTAAGGGTAGTGTCTCTGAGGGAGGGGATAAGGGTAGTGTCTCTGAGTGAGGGGCTAAGGGTAGTGTCTCTGAGGGAGGGGCTAAGGGTAGTGTCTCCAAGGGAAGGGGGGCTAAGGGTAGTGTCTCCGAGGGAAGGGGGGCTAAGGGTAGTGTCTCCGAGGGAAGGGGGGCTAAGGGTAGTGTCTCCGAGGGAGGGGAAGGCTAAGGGTAGTGTCTCCGAGGGAAGGGGAAGGCTAAGGGTAGTGTCTCCGTGGGAGGGGAAGGCTAAGGGTAGTGTCTCCGAGGGAAGGGGAAGGCTAAGGGTAGTGTCTCTGAAGGAGGGGGAAGGCTAAGGGTAGTGTCTCCGAGGGAGGGGGGCTAAGGGTAGTGTCTCCGAGGGAAGGGGAACGCTAAGGGTAGTGTCTCTGAGTGAGGGGGCTAAGGGTAGTGTCTCTGAGGGAAGGGGGGATAAGGGTAGTGTCTCTGAGGGAGGGGCTAAGGGTAGTGTCTCTGAGGGAGGGGCTAAGGGTAGTGTCTCCAAGGGAAGGGGGGCTAAGGGTAGTGTCTCCGAGGGAAGGGGGGCTAAGGGTAGTGTCTCCGAGTGAAGGGGGGCTAAGGGTAGTGTCTCCGAGGGAGGGGAAGGCTAAGGGTAGTGTCTCCGAGGGAAGGGGAAGGCTAAGGGTAGTGTCTCCGTGGGAGGGGAAGGCTAAGGGTAGTGTCTCCGAGGGAAGGGGAAGGCTAAGGGTAGTGTCTCTGAAGGAGGGGGAAGGCTAAGGGTAGTGTCTCCGAGGAGGGGGGCTAAGGGTAGTGTCTCCGAGGGAAGGGGAACGCTAAGGGTAGTGTCTCTGAGTGAGGGGGCTAAGGGTAGTGTCTCTGAGGAAGGGGGATAAGGGTAGTGTCTCTGAGGGAGGGGTGGCTAAGGGTAGTGTCTCTGAGGGAGGGGGATAAGGGTAGTGTCTCTGAGGGAGGGGGATAAGGGTAGTGTCTCTGAGGGAGGGGGCTAAGGGTAGTGTCTCTGAGGGAGGGGGCTATAAGGGTAGTGTCTCTGAGGGAGGGGGATAAGGGTAGTGTCTCTGAGGGAGGGGGATAAGGGTAGTGTCTCTGAGGGAGGGGGACTAAGGGTAGTGTCTCTGAGGGAGGGGGATAAGGGTAGTGTCTCTGAGGGAGGGGGATAAGGGTAGTGTCTCTGAGGGAGGGGGGCTAAGGGTAGTGTCTCTGAGGGAGGGGGCTATAAGGGTAGTGTCTCTGAGGGAGGGGGATAAGGGTAGTGTCTCTGAGGGAGGGGGATAAGGGTAGTGTCTCTGAGGGAGGGGGGGATAAGGGTAGTGTCTCTGGGGGAGGGGGGACTAAGGGTAGTGTCTCTGAGGGAGGGGGATAAGGGTAGTGTCTCTGAGGGAGGGGGATAAGGGTAGTGTCTCTGAGGGAGGGGGCTAAGGGTAGTGTCTCTGAGGGAGGGGGCTATAAGGGTAGTGTCTCTGAGGGAGGGGGATAAGGGTAGTGTCTCTGAGGGAGGGGGATAAGGGTAGTGTCTCTGAGGGAGGGGGACTAAGGGTAGTGTCTCTGAGGGAGGGGGATAAGGGTAGTGTCTCTGAGGGAGGGGGATAAGGGTAGTGTCTCTGAGGGAGGGGGGGGGACTAAGGGTATTGTCTCTGAGGGAGGGAGGGGGACTAAGGGTAGTTTCTGTCTTGCTCTGTTTCTCTCGTCTGTTTTTTTCCCTCTCTTTCTCCGTCTTCCCAGTAGATGACCTCTCCCTGTCTCATATATCCCAGTAGATGACCTCTCCCTCTCATCTATCCCAGTAGATGACCTCTCCCTGTCTCATATATCCCAGTAGATGACCTCTCCCTGTCTCATATATCCCAGTAGATGACCTCTCCCTGTCTCATATATCCCAGTAGATGACCTCTCCCTGTCTCATCTATCCCAGTAGATGACCTCTCCCTGTCTCATCTATCCCAGTAGATGACCTCTCCCTCTTTCTCATCTATCCCAGTAGATGACCTCTCCCTCTGTCTCATCTATCCCAGTAGATGACCTCTCCCTGTCTCATCTATCCCAGTAGATGACCTCTCCCTGTCTCATGAATCCCAGTAGATTGGAGTACTATATTTCCCAGCGGAGCCATCACAGTGCAGAATGGCGGCTTCATTAAATCCACAGCAGTAGAGATCAGAGGAATTTCATATTGATGATGGCGATTAAAACCGATGTTCTCTGTAATAGGAAACGTAGGCCTGGGATGAGACGTAGGCCTGGGATGAGACGTAGGCCTGGGATGAGGCGTAGGCCTGGGATGATGTGTAGGCCTGGGATGAGACGTAGGCCTGGGATGAGACGTAGGCCTGGGATGAGACGTAGGCCTGGGATGAGACGTAGGCCTGGGATGAGGCGTAGGCCTGGGATGAGACGTAGGCCTGGGATGAGGCGTAGGCCTGGGATGATGTGTAGGCCTGGGATGAGACGTAGGCCTGGGATGAGACGTAGGCCTGGGATGAGACGTAGGCCTGGGATGAGACGTAGGCCTGGGATGAGACGTAGGCCTGGGATGAGACGTAGGCCTGGGATGAGGCGTAGACCTGGGATGATGTGTAGGCCTGGGATGAGACGTAGGCCTGGGATGAGACGTAGGCCTGAAATGAGACGTAGGCCTGGGATGAGACGTAGACCTGGGATGAGGCGTAGGCCTGGGATGAGACGTAGGCCTGGGATGAGGCGTAGGCCTGGGATGAGACGTAGGCCTGGGATGAGGCATAGGCCTGTGATGAGACGTAGGCCTGGGATGAGGCGTAGGCCTGGGATGAGACGTAGGCCTGGGATGAGGCGTAGGCCTGGATGAGACGTAGGCCTGGGATGAGACGTAGGCCTGGAATGAGGCGTAGGCCTGGGATGAGACGTAGGCCTGGGATGAGGCGTAGGCCTGGGATGAGGCGTAGGCCTGGGATGAGGCATAGGCCTGTGATGAGGCGTAGGCCTGGGATGAGGCGTAGGCCTGTGTCTGGACTCTTTCACTCAATTCAATACATGCTTTTTTGGCATGAATGGGTGGTTGCCACTGTTGCCACAGCAATGTAGATGAAGTTTTACAGAAATTAACGATATGTTTAAGCAACAACAACAATAGTAATAATAATATATATATCAGCAAAAACAATCATAAAATTAACTTTTGGCCCACCACTGTGGCAGGTAGTTCATTTTTTGTTGTTGCAGTGATATATTTTTATTTTTTGTGCCATAATTACATTACAATTGTATGAACTGCCTTAATTTGGCTGGATACCCAGCAAGGGTAGCTGCTGCCTTGTTTTGGGATCGGACTCCAAAATATCAGATGAGACCAAATGTTCAGCTGCCCCGTTAAGGGTTGGAGGTTAGCGTGGTAAGGGGGCCACTCAAGTCCTGTCGTGCGTGTGTGTGTGTGTGTGTGTGTGTGTGTGTGTGTGTGTGAGAGAGAGATTTGGGATCTGACTAGGGCGTCTCTTTGCTATAAGTCGAAGCAGCAGACTCAAACTAACGTTGAAAAACAACTAAGCTTGTGAACAAAACAATAGAAATAGGCAGAAAACACGAGGACAGAGTCTCACTTTGTAGACTTTAGAGTAAAATGATTTTGCTGCGTGAGGTGGGATTATATGATTGTTGTTTCTTTGTGCGATTAGCAGCGATGAAACGAAAACAGCAGACTACTTCAGCATTTCTCTGCTGCAACTCTGCTGCTCTCACACTTGAATTTGGACTTTTATTTGTGAATGTATTCGCTCGCACTGTAGAGCCCTGCAAATTGACCACCCACCAACGTGTGAAATAGACATTCTTACCCCAATCTACCCACATTTCGCTGGTGGCGAGTGTTAATTATATGCCTTGTCCCTACCCCACACAGACAATTATCTGCGGTATCTAAGGTTATCCTTCTGGTCCTACCGTCTGCTTTACAACAGACACGGGGAGACAAATTCCCCTTTCAGCAAGACGATAACCTAAAACACAAGGCCAAATATACACTGGAGTTGCTTACCAAGACGACATTGAATGTTTCCTGAGTGGCCTAGATACAGTTTTGACTCAAATAGACTTGAATCTATAGCAAGATGGCAGGGTAGCCTAGTGGTTAGAGCATTGGCCTAGTAACCGAAAGGTTGCAAGTTTGAATCCCCGAGCTGATGAGGTACAAATGTCATTCTGCCCCTGAACAGGCAGTTGACCCACTGTTCCTAGGCCGTAATTGTAAATAAGAATTTGTTCTTAACTGACTTGCCTAGTAAAATAAAGGTAAAATAAAATGACAAAATAAAGACTTTAAAATGGGTCTCTTGACAGAGCTTGAAGAATATGCAAATATTGTACAAAGCTCTTAAAGATGAACCCAGAAATACTTTATCCCTGGAAAAGGTGATTCTAACATGTACTGATTCAGGAGGTTGAATAATAATCTAATCAATATATATATTAGTGTTAAATTCTAACATTTGTAAAACAAATAATAATAATTAAAAATTAAAAAAAATCTTCCACTTCGACATTAGTGTATTTTATGTAGATTTGTTGACAAAAAAATGACAATTTAAATCGATTTTAATTTGTAACTTTGTAACACAACAAAATGTAGAAAAAGTAAAGGGGTGTGAATACTGAAGTTTCTAAATACCTCTAAGTCCTATTTGGAGCAGTGGAACAGGAAGTGTAGCTCGTACTCTACTTCCCCCGACCCACAGTGCTTTTCAAAGTCTTCTCTGACCTTCCATGTTTTTCTATGGTGCCCTGTCTCTATTGCCAGGCTAGGGTCTCTCTTTCTTGTTCTGAGAGGGAGATCGACACACTGTCTGTCATCCACTGGCTGAGTAATCCACCTGTAACGTGCTGTTCAGAGTTCAGAGTTCAGTCTGTCGCGGTGCCCGTATTAATGACACACCGGCCAACGTGACCGTTGGTCGCAAATAAATGGCGCTGATGGGTAGCCTACCCAATTTACTAAGAGCCCTCGCTAATGGCCCGGTACTCAGTGCTCTACTGTCCCTCTAACCAGTATCTAAACACTTTACCTAGGGACAACCAGACCGAGTGAGGGAAGCAGCAGAAACGCAAATTGTTTTGCTACTTTGTTAACCAGAGGTAACATTGCTTTGCCAATGTAAACATATTTATCATGCCAATAAAGCCCTTAAATTGAAATTGTATTGAGAGAGAGAGAGAGGCACAGAGTTTAGGCTATTAGAGAGGGGGGCTCTGTGCTTGAAATCAGATGCATGAGACTCAGAGCACCTTGGCAGGCCACAGAGAGAGACCACAAACACTGTTAACTCACTCGCGCTAGACTAACTTCATGCCAGTTATTTATCATCCCATCTGATGACGTAGTAGGCCTACCCGTTTGGACTACATCATACCGAGAGAAGCTAGCTAATTGAGGATAGTTATAACATTACTGCACTTCTTTCCATTCTACAGTTAACGCCTACGATTAACTCCATTCAGATTATACACCTATTTGTTTGGTCTTTTGGATGTTGTAGCCTTTCCTTCTTGTTTCACTTTTAGTTTTATTTGAATTCCTAACTTGCTTGCTACACAAGCAGAGCAGCAATGCAATTGTTTCTCTCTCTCCACGGGAAGCGTAGCAACCAGATAAATATAATAAAAGAAAATTGTGTGACTTTTTTTCCCAAATCAATATGGAGTCGCAGCATGGTGCCGATGTGTTGTGATTTCTAAGACAATCTAAGGTGTGTAGACCAATCACGACTAACTTCCAGGCTGTATCACAACCTGCTGTGATTGGGAGTTCCATAGGGTGGCGCACAATTGGGCCAGCGTCTTTAGGGTTTGCCCGGGGGTAGGCCGTCATTGTAAATAAGAATTTGTTCTTAACTGACTCGCCTACTTAAATAAAAATACATTTGCATGACATTTACTGGCTTGCAAAATTTCATGACCGCCTCAGCCCTATTGCAGAGTAACTCTGGCGTTCTCTCTCTGTTATGTAATCCTTGCTGTTGGTACTGAACTAATCTGTCCCTACCTCCCCTAACTTTCTCTCCCTGTAGGTTGAACCTCAGCGGACTGTAGAGCTGGTATCCAGGGGAAAGATGAGCGATGGAATGGTATTGTGTGAGACGAGAGCCCTGGCTTCATCTCCAGTCCACAGACTGGCTACGTCTGTACTCCTCCTCCTCCTCGCCCTGCTCCCCCACGGACACGCATCAGGTAAGAGACAACTCCTGCCGGACCATACCCACACCATACCTTAATGGCTCAAATAGCCGACCAATCACCCTGTTACCAACCCTTAGTAAAACATCTGGAAAAAATTGTGTTTGACCACATACAATGCTATTTCACGGTAAACTAATTGACAACTGACTTTCAGCACACATATTAGGGAAGGACAATCGACAAGCACGGGACTTACACAAATGACTGATTGTCTGAGAGATTGATTGCGGGGGCTGTCTTGTTATACTTCAGTGAATTATCGATCATAGTCTGCTGCTGGAAAAAACATATGTGTTATGGCTTTACACCCCCTGCTATAATGTGGATAAAGATACTTGTCTAACAGAACACAGAGGGTGTTCTTTAATGGAAACCTCTCAAACATAATCCAGGTTGAAGCAGGAATTCCCCAGGGTAGCTGTTTAGGCCCCTTGCTTTTTTTTCAATCTTTACTTTTTTATTTATTTATTTAACTGACTTGCCTAGTTAAATAAAGGTTAAGAACAAATTCTTATTTACAATGACGGCCTACCAAAAGGCAAAAGTCCTCCTGCAGGGATGGGGACTGGGATTAAAAATACAAATCAATTAAATAGAAATTACAGGACAAAACTCACATCACGACAAGAGAGACAACACAACACTACATGAAGAGAGATCTAAGACGACAACATAACATGGCAGCAACACATGACACCACAGCATGGTAACAACACAACATGGTAGCAGCAGCACAACATGGCAGCAACACATGATAACACAGCATGGTAACAACACAGCATGGTAGCAGCAGCACAACATGGCAGCAGCACAAAACATGGATTAAGCATTACTGGGCACAGACAACAGCACAAAGGGCAAGAAGGTAGAGACAACAATACATCACGCAAAGCAGCCACAACTGTCAGTAAGCGTGTCCATGATTGAGTCTTTGAATTAAGAAATTGAGATAAAACTGTCCAGTTTGAGTGTTTGTTGCAGCTCGTTTTAGTCGCGAACTGAAAAGACAAGCGACCCAGGGATGTGTGTGCTTTGGGGACATTTAACAGAATGTGACTGGCAGAACGGATGTTGTATGTGGAGGATGAGGGCTGCAGTTGGTATCTCAGATAAGGGGGAGTGAGGCCTGAGAGGGTTTTATAAATAAGCATCAACCAGTGGGTCTTGTGACGGGTACATAGAGATGACCAGTTTACAGAGGAGTATAGAGTGCAGTGATGTGTCCTATAAGGAGCATTGGTGGCAAATCTGATGGCTGAATGGTGAAGAACCATGACTAACGACATGCCACGTGTCTATGTATACGGATGACTTAAGACTAACACGTCAGCTACTACAATGACTGAAATGACTGCAACACTCAACAAAGAGCTGCAGTTAGTTAGAAATCATTCACTGAACCCTAAAACCTCAACTAAATCTTGTAATGAATAATGTGGAAATTGAGCAAATTGAGGTGACTAAACTGCTTGGAATAACCCTGGATTGTAAACTGCCATGGTCAAAACATATTGATACAACAGTCGCTGTAGATACAACAGTCGCTGTAGATACAACAGTAGCTGATACAACAGTAGCTGTAGATACAACAGTAGCTGATACAACAGTAGCTGATACAACAGTAGCTGTAGATACAACAGTAGCTGATACAACAGTAGCTGATACAACAGTAGCTGTAGATACAACAGTAGCTGTAGATACAACAGTAGCTGATACAACAGTAGCTGTAGATACAACAGTAGCTGATACAACAGTAGCTGATACAGTAGCTGTAGATACAACAGTAGCTGTAGATACAACAGTAGCTGAACAGTAGCTATATAACAGTAGCTGATACAACAGTAGCTGATACAGTAGCTGAACAACAGTAGCTGATACAACAGTAGCTGATACAACAGTCGCTGTAGATACAACAGTAGCTGATACAACAGTAGCTGTAGATACAACAGTAGCTGATACAACAGTAGCTGATACAACAGTAGCTGTAGATACAACAGTAGCTGATACAACAGTAGCTGATACAACAGTAGCTGATACAACAGTCGCTGTAGATACAACAGTAGCTGATACAACAGTAGCTGATACAACAGTAGCTGATACAACAGTAGCTGATACAACAGTAGCTGATACAACAGTAGCTGATACAACAGTAGCTGATACAACAGTAGCTGATACAACAGTAGCTGATACAACAGTAGCTGATACAACAGTAGCTGATACAACAGTAGCTGATACAACAGTAGCTGTAGATACAACAGTAGCTGATACAACAGTAGCTGATACAACAGTAGCTGATACAACAGTAGCTGATACAACAGTAGCTGATACAACAGTAGCTGATACAACAGTAGCTGATACAACAGTAGCTGAGATACAACAGTAGCTGATACAACAGTAGCTGATACAACAGTAGCTGATACAACAGTAGCTGATACAACAGTAGCTGATACAACAGTAGCTGTAGATACAACAGATACAACAGTAGCTGATACAACAGTAGCTGACAACAGTAGCTGATACAACAGTAGCTGATACAACAGTAGCTGATACAACAGTAGCTGCAACAGTAGCTGATACAACAGTAGCTGATACAACAGTAGCTGATACAACAGTAGTAGCTGATACAACAGTAGCTGTAGATACAACAGTAGCTGATACAACAGTAGCTGATACAACAGTAGCTGATACAACAGTAGCTGATACAACAGTAGCTGATACAACAGTAGCTGTAACAGTAGCTGATACAACAGTAGCTGATACAACAGTAGCTGATACAACAGTAGCTGATACAGTAGCTGTAGATACAACAGTAGCTGATACAACAGTAGCTGATACAACAGTAGCTGATACAACAGTAGCTGATACAACAGTAGCTGATACAACAGTAGCTGATACAACAGTAGCTGATACAACAGTAGCTGATACAACAGTAGCTGATACAACAGTAGCTGATACAACAGTAGCTGATACAACAGTAGCTACAACAGTAGCTGATACAACAGTAGCTGTAGATACAACAGTAGCTGTAGATACAACAGTAGCTGATACAACAGTAGCTGATACAACAGTAGCTGATACAACAGTAGCTGATACAACAGTAGCTGATACAACAGTAGCTGATACAACAGTAGCTGATACAACAGTAGCTGATACAACAGTAGCTGATACAACAGTAGCTGATACAACAGAGCTGACAACAGTAGCTGAGATACAACAGTAGCTGATACAACAGTAGCTGATACAACAGATACAACAGTAGCTGATACAACAGTAGCTGAGATACAACAGTAGCTGATACAACAGTAGCTGATACAACAGTAGCTGATACAACAGTAGCTGTGATACAACAGTAGCTGTAGATACAACAGTAGCTGATAGCTGTAGCTGATACAACAGTAGCTGTAGATACAACAGTAGCTGATACAACAGTAGCTGATACAACAGTAGCTGATACAACAGTAGCTGATACAACAGTAGCTGTAGATACAACAGTAGCTGATACAACAGTCGCTGTAGTACATTTACATTCACAAATAAATAAATAGTCAAAAATCAAGTATCACTAGTAATTGTGCAAGTTGCGATTTGCAGCAGAAAAATGCTGCAGTATTTATTTTCCAAGTATTTCTGTTATTTTTTGTTTCATAGCTGCTAATCGCACAAAGACATATGAATCCTACATCCCAACTGGCAGTGAAGTGCTGAGCACAGGCATAGATGTTGGTGTAATATCCTTCAAGTCTACAAAGTGAGACTTGGTCCTCGACATGGTCCTCGACATGGTCCTCGTGTTTGGTCCTCGACATGGTCCTCGACATGGTCCTCGTGTGTGGTCCTCGACATGGTCCTCGTGTGTGGTCCTCGACATGGTCCTCGACATGGTCCTCGTGGGTCCTCGACATGGTCCTCGTGTGTGTCCTCGACATGGTCCTCGACATGGTCCTCGTGTGTGGTCCTCGTGTGTGGTCCTCGACATGGTCCTCGACATGGTCCTCGTGTGTGGTCCTCGACATGGTCCTCGACATGGTCCTCGACATGGTCCTCGACATGGTCCTCGTGTGTGGTCCTCGTGTGTGGTCCTCGTGTGTGGTCCTCGACATGGTCCTCGTCATGGGTCCTCGACATGGTCCTCGTGTGTGGTCCTCGACATGGTCCTCGTGTGTGGTCCTCGACATGGTCCTCGTGTGTGGTCCTCGACATGGTCCTCGTGTGTGGTCCTCGACATGGTCCTCGACATGGTCCTCGACATGGTCCTCGACATGGTCCTCGACATGGTCCTCGTGTGTGGTCCTCGACATGGTCCTCGTGTGTGGTCCTCGACATGGTCCTCGTGTGTGGTCCTCGACATGGTCCTCGACATGGTCCTCGTGTGTGGTCCTCGACATGGTCCTCGACATGGTCCTCGTGTGTGGGTGGATGTGTGTTTGCCGCGTGCCGGTTAGCATCGGCTCCTGTGTACGCGTGTTAGGGTTACGGTCTTGTGTAACGCTCGTGAGTCACAGAGAGCTAGTGGGGGCTCGTTTCAGGCTCACGTTCTCTCTCTCTCTCTCTCTCTCTCTCTCTCTCTCTAACACACACTCCCACCTTCATCTGCAGCCAACGCCAGCGGGAAGGAGAGCAAGGAGTTTGTGTCCTCAGGCGGAGTGTGTGTGTGTGTGTACGTGCCTCTGCCAATCGGGCCCATATATACCAGAGTGTGTTGCTGCATCCAGTCTCATTCCCAGCAGATAAACAGATCGTAGAGATGACATCCCTGGCAGGAACAGATCGTAGAGATGACATCCCCGGCAGGAACATATCGTTATCAGCTTTACAAGCCCGTGTTTAATTTATCTTTATTTCATATCTCTCATCCTCTGGTTTGGTCTCCTTAGTCTGTGGCCTTGTCTGAAAAAGTTACTAGCCGGTAAATCATGTTTCCGCTGTCCTTGTCTCCTCTTTTTTTTTCTTTTTTTTTCGCAAATCTCATTGGAGGAGGTGGTCAGAGGGAGGTACCTTAGATCGTTCCTCCTCCAATGGATCTTTCAATGATCTTTGATGTTTTCAAACAAACCTTAATTTCCTCTCCTCGAGCCATCCCTCATATGCTCCACCATAACACGTTATTGTCACAGGTCACAGGTTAGCCCAGGGCACGTCATATATATATATATATATGAGTCGGATGATTGTTCTGCTGGAGTGTTTCATGAATATCAAATCCTCAAAGTCCATTATTCTTGACAGTCTTATTCCATCCACATGCAAACAAAGTCCCGGCAGGGTAATAGAGGTGACCACTGAGCAGAAATGTAGGCCTATACGTGTGCATACTGAGACTTGTTGTGCCGAACAGGCTTCAAAGAGCTTAGCACAGGAAACCTCAAATAGTAGTACAGTGTTTGAAAACGGATGCATAGTGTGGTTGTACTTACATGCCTGTAGTCCAATCACTACAGTACATGTTTATTATGTTACACACACATCTGGCATAGCCTCTTGTTGTGCGTCTGTCTGTAGATGAGTGTGTAGTCCCAGAGGAAGTAGTCACAGACAGTCAGGAGGGGGGAGGGGAACAGAGACGAGAAGTGATGCAGTTCCCACTGATCGTGTAACTTAGTTTTGTTAATTCATTGCACACAGCCAGTTAGTTACAGTAAACTCTCTTCCTCTGAGACATAGATCTAAGATCCAGGCCTGTATACAAGCAACACCTTTACTCTGGGGCGGCAGGGTAGCCTAGTGGTTAGAGCGTTGGACTAGTAGCAAGTTCATATCCCCGAGCTGACAAGGTACAAATCTGTCGTTCTGCCCCTGAACAAGGCAGTTTACCCACTGTTCCTAGGCCGTCATTGAAAATAAGAATTTGTTCTTTTAACTGACTAGTTAAATAAAGATAAAATAAATAAACTCTGATTCAGCCTCTTGACTTCTCTACTAGCGTAGCATTGATCAATGGTCAGGAATAAACCTCTCACTGATTCTTAGGATGGGGACAGGTTTGGGGGCAGTTTGGGGGCTAAAAGTTAATCTCACACAGGCCTGGTCTCTCTGTGTGGGTCAGTGGGCGGCGAAACATGTGTTCTGTTAAAATGGCTCCACTCTGGCCCAGAACAAACTGACGTCTCTTTGTATAGGAGAGAGGGAGATGAGGAAGAGGAGGAAGAGGAGGACCGTGGATGTTTTATTCCCATGCTTCGTCTGTTCACACACTGTCTTTTTGTCCTCAAACACTTGTTTTGTGTTTGGCCTCTGATTTGTTTTCCATTCTCTTGGCTTCATATGAATCTCTCACAGCTCTCTTTGTCTACCACTGATAAGCTCTCACTTGTGCTGCTGAGGGCCATCTCATAGAAATAACAGGCTGCTGTGTCTGTGTTACACCGTACCCAAACCGGCCGCGCGCCATCGTGCACAAATTGTTTTTGTCCTCGCACACCAAAAGCGATCAGGACACACAGGTTGAAATATCAAAACGAACTCTAAACCAAT
Organism: Oncorhynchus tshawytscha; assembly: GCF_018296145.1. Taxonomy (NCBI): domain Eukaryota; kingdom Metazoa; phylum Chordata; class Actinopteri; order Salmoniformes; family Salmonidae; genus Oncorhynchus; species Oncorhynchus tshawytscha. Next base: position 8,747,914 of record NC_056433.1, on the reverse strand, counting down.
TATATTAATTTGGGGACGGGTCAAAAAGCATTAAACATTTATGGCAATTTAGCTAGCTAGCTTGCAGTTGCTAGCCAATTTGTCCTATTTAGCTAGCTTGCTGTTGCTAGCTAATTTGTCCTGTTTAGCTAGCTTGCTGTTGCTAGCTAATTTGTCCTGGGATATAAATGTTGGGTTGTTATTTTACCTTAAATGCACAAGGTCCTTTACTCTGACAATTAATCTACACATAAAACAGTCAACCAAAATGTTTCTAGTCATCTCTCCTTCCAGGCCTTTTCTTCTTTGGAGTTGATATGGTGATTGGTATTTCATAGTTACCACGACGACCGACCAAACTCAGTTCATCTTTCAATCACCCACGTGGGTATAACCAATGAGGAGATGGCACGTGGGTATCTGCTTCTATAAACCAATGAGGAGATGGGAGAGGCAGGACTTGCACAGTGTTCAGCGTCACAAATAGAACTGACTTTTATTTTTAGCGCTTTTGCATCGCAGACGCTCGTTGGCGTGCGCGAGCAACGTGGGTGCAATAACTGAATAACATGTATGTATGTTAGAAAGACCTTGGTTTCTCTTTGTATGACTTACTGTGTTACACCACTGTCGAGGAAACGTGTGTGTGTGTGTGTGTGTCTCATGAGTTGTGAAGTGATTGTTGTGAAAGAGAAGTTTAGGCTAGGCTACTCCTTGGTAATGAGCGAGGCTACTCCCTGGTAATGAGCGTGTAGGCTAGGCTACTCCTTGGTAATGAGCGTGTAGGCTAGGCTACTCCTTGGTAATGAGCGGGGCTAGGCTACTCCTTGGTAATGAGCGGGGCTAGGCTACTCCCTGGTAATGAGCGGGTGTAGGCTAGGCTACTCCTTGGTAATGAGCGTGTAGGCTAGGCTACTCCTTGGTAATGAGCGGGGCTAGGCTACTCCCTGGTAATGAGCGTGTAGGCTAGGCTACTCTTTGGTAATGAGCGGGTGTAGGCTAGGCTACTCCCTGGTAATGAGCGTGTAGGCTAGGCTACTCCTTGGTAATGAGCGTGTAGACTAGGCTACTCCCTGGTAATGAACGGGGCTAGGCTACTCCCTGGTAATGAGCGTGTAGGCTAGGCTACTCCTTGGTAATGAGCGGGTGTAGGCTAGGCTACTCCCTGGTAATGAGCGTGTAGGCTAGGCTACTCCCTGGTAATGAGCGGGTGTAGGCTAGGCTACTCCCTGGTAATGAGCGTGTAGGCTAGGCTACTCCCTGGTACTGAGCGTGAGGCTAGGCTACTCCCTGGTAATGAGCGTGTAGGCTAGGCTACTCCTTGGTAATGAGCGTGTAGGCTAGGCTACTCCCTGGTAATGAGCATGTAGGCTAGGCTACTCCTTGGTAATGAGCGTGTAGGCTAGGCTACTCCTGGTAATGAGCGGGGCTAGGCTACTCCTTGGTAATGAGCGGGGCTAGGCTACTCCCTGGTAATGAGCGGGTGTAGGCTAGGCTACTCCTGGTAATGAGCGTGTAGGCTAGGCTACTCCTGGTAATGAGCGGGGCTAGGCTACTCCCTGGTAATGAGCATGTAGGCTAGGCTACTCTTTGGTAATGAGCGGGTGTAGGCTAGGCTACTCCTTGGTAATGAGCGTGGGCTAGGCTACTCCTTGGTAATGAGCGTGTAGGCTAGGCTACTCCCTGGTAATGAACGGGGCTAGGCTACTCCCTGGTAATGAGCGTGTAGGCTAGGCTACTCCTTGGTAATGAGCGGGTGTAGGCTAGGCTACTCCCTGGTAATGAGCGTGTAGGCTAGGCTACTCTTTGGTAATGAGCGGGTGTAGGCTAGGCTACTCCCTGGTAATGAGCGTGTAGGCTAGGCTACTCCTTGGTAATGAGCGTGTAGGCTAGGCTACTCCCTGGTAATGAGCGTGTAGGCTAGGCTACTCCTTGGTAATGAGCGTGTAGGCTAGGCTACTCCTTGGTAATGAGCGTGTAGGCTAGGCTACTCCCTGGTAATGAGCGTGTAGGCTAGGCTACTCCCTGGTAATGAGCGGGTGTAGGCTAGGCTACTCCCTGGTAATGAGCGTGTAGGCTAGGCTACTCCCTGGTACTGAGCGTGTAGGCTAGGCTACTCCCTGGTAATGAGCGTGTAGGCTAGGCTACTCCTTGGTAATGAGCGTGTAGGCTAGGCTACTCCCTGGTAATGAGCGTGTAGGCTAGGCTACTCCCTGGTAATGAGCGTGTAGGCTATGCTACTCCTTGCTAATGAGCGTGTAGGCTAGGCTACTCCCTGGTAATGAGCATGTAGGCTAGGCTACTCCCTGGTAATGAGCGTGTAGGCTAGGCTACTCTCTGGTAATGAGCGTGTAGGCTAGGCTACTCCCTGGTAATGAGCGAGTGTAGGCTAGGCTACTCCTTGGTAATTAGCGGGTGTAGGCTACTCCTTGGTTATGAGTGGGTGTAGGCTAGGCTACTCCTTGGTAATGAGCGGGTGTAGGCTAGGCTACTCCTTGGTAATGAGCGGGTGTAGGCTACTCCTTGGTTATGAGTGGGTGTAGGCTAGGCTACTCCTTGGTAATGAGCGGGTGTAGGCTAGGCTACTCCTTGGTAATGAGCGGGTGTAGGCTAGGCTACTCCTTGGTAATGAGCGGGTGTAGGCTAGGCTACTCCCTGGTAATGAGCGGGTGTAGGCTACTCCTTGGTTATGAGCGGGTGTAGGCTAGGCTACTCCTTGCTAATTAGAGGGTGTAGGCTAGGCTACTCCCTGGTAATGAGCGGGTGTAGGCTAGGCTACTCCTTGGTAATGAGCGGGTGTAGGCTAGGCTACTCCCTGGTAATGAGTGGGTGTAGGCTACTCCTTGGTTATGAGCGGGTGTAGGCTAGGCTACTCCTTGGTAATTAGCGGGTGTAGGCTACTCCTTGGTTATGAGCGGGTGTAGGCTAGGCTACTCCTTGGTAATGAGCGGGTGTAGGCTAGACTAGGGTGTGGGCGTCTGTTCACTGTGTGTTTCTGGCTCACTGTTCTGTTTCTCAGCCTCATACAGGAAATTTGCTAACACTAAACCACCCGGCCTATCTAGCAAACAAAACCTGCAGGAAACGATGGCCTTTGTCTGTTCTGTTCTGTTCCTTTCAAGACGCCCCCCTAAAGACCAGCCCCTCCAGGCTGAACCCCTGGCCCCAGGCCTGCACAGGGAGGAGAGAATGACTGTTAGCCAGCCCTTCCAGGCAAAACCACTGGCCCCAGGCCTGCACAGGGAGGAGAGAATGACTGTTAGCCAGCCCCTCCAGGCAAAACCCCTTATTTAACTAGTCTTTATTTAACTAGCCTTTTATTTAACTAGCCTTTACTTAACTAGCCTTTACTTAACTAACCTTTATTTAACTAGTCTTTATTTAACTAGTCTTTATTTAACTAGTCTTTATTTATCTAGCCTTTATTTAACTAGTCTTTATTTAACTAGTCTTTATTTAACTAACCTTTATTTAACTAGTCTTTATTTAACTAGTCTTTATTTAACTAACCTTTATTTAACTAGTCTTTATTTAACTAGCATTTTATTTAACTAGCCTTTCATTTAACTAACCTTTATTTAACTAGTCTTTATTTAACTCTACTTTATTTAACTAACCTTTTATTTAACTAGTCTTTATTTAACTCTACTTTATTTAACTAACCTTTATTTAACTAGCCTTTCATTTAACTAACCTTTATTTAACTAGTCTTTATTTAACTCTACTTTATTTAACTAACCTTTATTTAACTAGTCTTTATTTAACTCTACTTTATTTAACTAACCTTTTATTTAACTAGTCTTTATTTAACTAGCCTTTTATTTAACTAGTCTTTATTTAACAATCGATTATTGCTGTGTTGACACGTGTCGATTATTGCTGTGTTGACACGTGTCGATTATTGCTGTGTGGACACGTGTCGATTATTGCTGTGTGGACACGTGTCGATTATTGCTGTGTGGACACGTGTCGATTATTGCTGTGTTGACACGTGTCGATTATTGCTGTGTGGACACGTGTCGATTATTGCTGTGTGGACACGTGTCGATTATTGCTGTGTTGACACGTGTCGATTATTGCTGTGTTGACACGTGTCGATTATTGCTGTGTGGACACGTGTCGATTATTGCTGTGTGGACACGTGTCGATTATTGCTGTGTGGACACGTGTCGATTATTGCTGTGTGGACACGTGTCGATTATTGCTGTGTAGCTGTTGCTCTGAAATATGCGTTTCAGCACTTGCTCAGTTTCTGTGTGTGCCTTAAGTTTCGTTTTGGTACAGTTTGTAGATTGTGGGGCCTTGACTCTCTTGTTGTTTGACTTCTCTCTCTTCACTTCCTTATTAGGTACTGCTAGGCAAGAGGAAGGTCTGAGGTCCACTGTTTACAACCACAGTGAAACTAAAAGCAATTGAGTTAGTTGCCCTGTCAGTGGGTGGTGAATGACAAGCCAGCTGTCTGTTATGACAGTTAATATAGGTTAATGAATGTCAGCAGTGTGACCAGGCTCCCAACATGTCTGCCTGGATAGGATAATGTGTAGACCTAGGTGAGGAGGGAGTTGCACTCCAGCACAAACTAGGCTTGTGTTCATTAGGGCACACCGTAGCAAAACGTTTTGCAATGGAAAACGAAAATCTATTTTTTAAAACATTTTCTCTTGACTGAACACTACCCAGTTTACCTCCCTTTATCCCCGGTCATTGTTGACAGCCAGGATTGTCTGAAGGCTAAGTTGATCCTAGCTGGTCTTAGCTTAGGGAGTAGGGCTCTGAATTGCCAGGGACCTCACAATACGATATTATAACAATATTTTTTGGGCTGATTATGTATTGTGATTCTATACGTGTTCACGATTTAGCACGGTTTTATATGTATCGCGATTCGATGGTCCAAATATATTGCTCACAGCACAAGTCTTCTGCAGAGGGACAAGAACGAGTCATAATAAAATGTTGTTTTGATCAGTCATAGAAATAAAATAGCTGAAAACATGTTGGATCACAATTTTTAAAAATGAAAAAAAAAATTAGGCCAAGCTATAGGAGGAGAAATACAGACATTTTGGCATATAGCCAACTAGTGCTAGCTAACGTTAACTACCTAGAAGAAATAAAGAAAAAAAGATATATATATATATATCGCGGGGTCGCTTAGAATGTCCTTGTTTTTGAAAGAAAAGCAACATAAAAAGTCCATTAAAAATAACATCAAATTGATCAGAAATACAGTGTAGACATTGTTAATGTTGTAAATGACTATTGTAGCTGGAAACGGCTGATTTTTAATGGAATATCTACATAGAGGTACAGAGGCCCATTATCAGCAACCATCACTCCTGTGTTCCAATGGCACGATGTGTTAGCTAATCCAAGTTTATCATTTTAAAAGGCTCATTAGATATAAGAAAACCCTTCGCAAATTATGTTAGCACAGCTGAAAACTGTTGTTCTGATTAAAGAAGCAATAAAACTGGCCCCCTTGGACTAGGTGAGTATCTGGAGCATCAGCATTTGTGGGTTCGATTACAGGCTCAAAATGTCCAGAAACAAATCATTTTCCTCTGAAACTCGTCATTCTTGTTCTGAAAAATGAAGGCTATTCCATGCAAGAAATGTCCAATAAACTGAAGATCTCGTACAACGCTATGTACTACTCCCTTCAGAGAACATCGCAAACTGTCTCTAACCAGAACAGAAAGAGGAGTGGGAGGCCCCGGTGTACAACTGAGCAAGAGGACAAGTGCATTAGTGTGTTTTGAGAAACACAAGTCCTCAACTGGCAGCTTCATTAAATAGTTCCCGTAAAACACCAGTCTCAACGTCAACAGAGGAGAGGCGACTCTGGGATGCTGGCCTTCTAGGCAGAGATGCAAAGAAAAAGCCATATCTCAGACTGGCCAATAAAAAGAAAAGATTTAAGATGGTCAAAAGAACACAGACACTAAACAGAGGAACTCTGCCTAGAAGGCCAGCATCCCGGAGTCGCCTCTCCACTGTTGATGTTGAGACTGGTGTTTTGGTATTTTATTAGGATCCCCATTAGCTGTTGTGAAAGCAGCAGCTGCTCTTCCTGGGTTCCACATAGAACATGAAACAAGACATAATACAGAACATTAATAGACAAGAACAGCTCAAAGAACAGAACTACGTGAAATGTAAAACATTGACTCACAGTAAAAGCAGCTAATATGAAAAGCTCAATTTAAAGGAATTATGGTTGGCATAGCTACACACTAATGCAGTGTTTACCCAGGCCGTGAGTCTATTGACCATCACCATCTTTATGTGAGTCTATTGACCATCACCATCTTTATGTGAGTCTATTGACCATCACCATCTTTATGTGAGTCTATTGACCATCACCATCTTTATGTGAGTCTATTGACCATCACCATCTTTATGTGAGTCTATTGACCATCACCATCTTTATGTGAGTCTATTGACCATCACCATCTTTATGTGAGTCTATTGACCATTACCATCTTTATGTGAGTCTATTGACCATCACCATCTTTATGTGAGTCTATTGACCATCACCATCTTTATGTGAGTCTATTGACCATCACCATCTTTATGTGAGTCTATTGACCATCACCATCTTTATGTGAGTCTATTGACCATCACCATCTTTATGTGAGTCTATTGACCATCACCATCTTTATGTGAGTCTATTGACCATCACCATCTTTATGTGAGTCTATTGACCATCACCATCTTTATGTGAGTCTATTGACCATCACCATCTTTATGTGAGTCTATTGACCATCACCATCTTTATGTGAGTCTATTGACCATCACCATCTTTATGTGAGTCTATTGACCATCACCATCTTTATGTGAGTCTATTGACCATCACCATCTTTATGTGAGTCTATTGACCATCACCATCTTTATGTGAGTCTATTGACCATCACCATCTTTATGTGATGAGGATCTATTGTTTTTGACCATCACCATCTTTATGTGAGTCTATTGACCATCACCATCTTTATGTGAGTCTATTGACCATCACCATCTTTATGTGAGTCTATTGACCATCACCATCTTTATGTGAGTCTATTGACCATCACCATCTTTATGTGTGGTGCCTGCAGGATTGGGTAGGTTACTTTCTAAATGTAATGTGTTAGTTACTAGTTACTGAGCTGGAATGGATATTTGCTGTTTTCCTCCCGGCTCCTGAATACATTTTATGATTATATTTTCTATTTTTTTTATTTATTTAGGGCTTATCTTAACTTTTTATGAACAATGTTTTCCGCAATCGTTTCCTATGACTGAAAAGAGCTTCTGAACATCAGAACAGAGATCAGTAAACTGGATGTGGATGAGGATTCCTACTTCTGTTTTGAACAGAGCGCATGCAGTGGAATGTCGTGCAGTATTTGTAACAGAATGTCGTGCAGTATTTGTAACAGAATGTCGTGCAGTATTTGTAACAGAGCACATGCAGTGGAATGTCTTGCAGTATTTGTAACAGAGTACATGCAGTGGAATGTCGTGCAGTATTTGTAACAGAGTACATGCAGTGGAATGTCTTGCAGTATTTGGAACAGAGCACATGCAGTGGAATGTCTTGCAGTATTTGTAACAGAGTACATGCAGTGGAATGTCTTGCAGTATTTGGAACAGAGCACATGCAGTGGAATGTCATGCAGTGTTTGGAACAGAGCACATGCAGTGGAATGTCATGCAGTGTTTGGAACAGCATGTGTGAGGGTGTAATTTATGACCGGGTCTGTCTCTCGTGTGTGTGTGGGAGGGGTTTTGGGCTGGTCAGACAGAGGCTGCTCTCTTTGTTTGGAGCTGAGAGGAAGGAATGTCTGCCTTCCAGCTGTCCATGGGACAAGAAAGAGGGGACTTTCCCCTGTTCTTTTTCATTTGTATTATTTAACTAGGCAAGTCAGTTAAGAACGAATTCTTATTTACAACGACGGTCTACCCAGACGACGGTGGGCCAATTGTGCGCCACCCTATGGAACTCCCATTCACGGCCGGTTGTGATACAGCCTGGAATCGAACCATGGTCTGTAGTGACACATCTAGCACTGAGATGCAGTGCCTTAGACCGCTGCGCCTCTCTCTGTTCCATCTGCTCTCTCTGTTCCATCTGCTTTCTCTGTTCCATCTGCTCTCTCTGTTCCATCTGTTCCCCCCTGCCCCAATGTACTACGCCCATTTGCTCCTACAAAGTGTGTGTGTGTGTGTGTTAGGTATTCAGCCAGACAATAGGGAACCCCTTGACCTCTTGTCCATAATCTGCCTCAGTAGATATAGAGTTCAGTAGTCTCTGTCCTATTCTATCTGCCTCAGTAGATATAGAGTTCAGTGGTCTCTGTCCTATTCTATCTGCCTCAGTAGATATAGAGTTCAGGGGTCTCTGTCCTATTCTATCTGCCTCAGTAGATATAGAGTTCAGTGGTCCCTGTCCTATTCTATCTGCCTCAGTAGATATAGAGTTCAGGGGTCTCTGTCCTATTCTATCTGCCTCAGTAGATATAGAGTTCAGTGGTCTCTGTCCTATTCTATCTGCCTCAGTAGAAATAGAGTTCAGTTGTCTCTGTCCTATTCAGCGTCAACCTGCTCAATGACCTCTGTAGTGAAAGAGGACGGTAGGAGACGGTAGCTGGAACAAACACACACCTGACTGGTCTCGTAGTTATACACACCTGACTGGTCTCGTAGTTAAACACACCTGACTGGTCTTGTAGTTAAACACACCTGACTGACTGGTCTTGTAGTTAAACACACCTGACTGACTGGTCTCGTAGTTATACACACCTGACTGACTGGTCTCGTAGTTATACACACCTGACTGACTGGTCTCGTAGTTATACACACCTGACTGGTCTCGTAGTAAAACACACCTGACTGGTCTCGTAGTTATACACACCTGACTGGTCTCGTAGTTAAACACACCTGACTGGTCTCGTAGTTATACACACCTGACTGACTGGTCTCGTAGTTATACACACCTGACTGGTCTCGTAGTTATACACACCTGACTGGTCTCGTAGTTATACACACCTGACTGGTCTCGTAGTTATACACACCTGACTGGTCTCGTAGTTAAACACACCTGACTGGTCTCGTAGTTATACACACCTGACTGGTCTCGTAGTTATACACACCTGACTGGTCTCGTAGTTAAACACACCTGACTGGTCTCGTAGTTAAACACACCTGACTGGTCTCGTAGTTAAACACACCTGACTGGTCTCGTAGTTATACACACCTGACTGACTGGTCTCGTAGTTATACACACCTGACTGGTCTCGTAGTTATACACACCTGACTGGTCTCGTAGTTATACACACCTGACTGGTCTCGTAGTTAAACACACCTGACTGGTCTCGTAGTTATACACACCTGACTGGTCTCGTAGTTATACACACCTGACTGGTCTCGTAGTTATACACACCTGACTGGTCTCGTAGTTATACACACCTGACTGGTCTCGTAGTAAAACACACCTGACTGGTCTCGTAGTTATACACACCTGACTGGTCTCGTAGTTAAACACACCTGACTGGTCTCGTAGTTATACACACCTGACTGACTGGTCTCGTAGTTATACACACCTGACTGGTCTCGTAGTTATACACACCTGACTGGTCTTGTAGTTATACACACCTGACTGGTCTCGTAGTTATACACACCTGACTGGTCTCGTAGTTAAACACACCTGACTGGTCTCGTAGTTAAACACACCTGACTGGTCTCGTAGTTAAACACACCTGACTGGTCTCGTAGTTATACACACCTGACTGACTGGTCTCGTAGTTATACACACCTGACTGGTCTCGTAGTTATACACACCTGACTGGTCTCGTAGTTATACACACCTGACTGGTCTCGTAGTTATACACACCTGACTGGTCTCATAGTTATACACACCTGACTGGTCTCGTAGTTATACACACCTGACTGGTCTCCAAGTAGTTATACACACCTGACTGGCCATCTGACTGGTCTCGTAGTTATACACACCTGACTGTCTGACACATCCATCCTGGGTGCACCTCAGCCACACTCAAGGTACGTAGTTATACACACCTGACTGGTCTCGTAGTTATACACACCTGACTGGTCTCGTAGTTATACACACCTGACTGGTCTCATAGTTATACACATAGTCTAGGTGACACGCCCAGCTCTCCCTAGTCCCCACAGAGTCTGGGTCACACGCCCAGCTCTCCCTAGTCCCCACAGAGTCTGGGACACACGCCCAGCTCTCCCTAGTCCCCACAGAGTCTTGGTCACACACCCAGCTCTCCCTAGTCCCCACAGAGTCTGGGTCACACACCCAGCTCTCCCTAGTCCCCACAGAGTCTGGGTCACATGCCCAGCTCTCCCTCGTCCCCACAGAGTCTGGGTCACACGCCCAGCTCTCCCTATTCCCCACAGAGTCTGGGACACACGCCCAGCTCTCCCTAGTCCCCACAGAGTCTGGGTCACTCGCCCAGCTCTCCCTAGTCCCCACATAGTCTGGGTCACACGCCCAGCTCTCACTAGTCCCCACAGAGTCTGGGTCACACGCCCAGCTCTCCCTAGTCCCCACAGAGTCTGGGTCACACGCCCAGCTCTCCCTAGTCCCCACAGAGTCTGGGTCTAGTCCCCACCCCAGAGTCTGGGTCACACACCCAGCTCTCCCTAGTCCCCACAGAGTCTGGGTCACACGCCCAGCTCTCCCTAGTCCCCACAGAGTCTGGGTCACACACCCAGCTCTCCCTAGTCCCCACAGAGTCTGGGACACACGCCCAGCTTCCCTAGTCCCCACATAGTCTGGGTGACACGCCCAGCTCTCCCTAGTCCCCACAGAGTCTGGGTCACACGCCCAGCTCTCCCTAGTCCCAACAGAGTCTGGGTCACACGCCCAGCTCTCCCTAGTCCCCACAGAGTCTGGGTCACACGCCCAGCTCTCCCTAGTCCCCACAAAGTCTGGACAGGCACCAAGTCCATCAGGATCTAGCAGCCTTAATGACTGGTCTGTATCGGTGTGCTTAGAAATGAGCATCATGTAACGACCTGCTGCTGTCTCCCCCACACTCACCCACTGACACCTCTCCTCCCTATGAATACATCAGCCTGTCGTTCAGGAAGATGACTTTCACTCTGCAGCCTGCTCCCTCTTCTCATTCTGTCTTTCTTTCTATCTCCCAGCTACAGATCTTCAGTCTCACGACGCCCCCCGTCCCCCATCCCCCGTCTGCTGTCAGAATGCACAGAAACAGGAGAGCACAATAGTGAGAGAGAAAGAGAGATCTCAGTGTGAAAGCCTGACACCTGGAGAGAACCTAGGACGGCTAAATAACTAGTCTTCATACGGGCATCAAGCTTGTTGTGTTATAGGTCCGTGGTATGTAACACTGTTAGCTTCGAGTAGCCCAGTTTCCCCATCCAGTGAGTCAGCTGTGAGGTGTGTCTCAAGGCCGGCCTCAGCCTGTCCCTGTCCCTGTGGTGTAACCCTCTCGTTTACTGTCAGCACGTGTGTAGCCCTATGTACTCTCTGTGAGAGACTGTTTTTGTCTGTTGGCCAGCATATACAGTTTCTCAACCAAGACGACATTAAAGATCTCTCGTCGAACCATAAAATCAAATAGTGCAGTGTCCCCACGTAGCTAGCAGGTAAAGGTGATGGTGGGGGGAATACAGTTAGATCTCAGGTTATTATCTTAGACGATCTATTGTATCGTTTTGACAATATTGCAATGTTATTTTTTTATACTAGTTGGCTGTACCTGCTCCAAAACTCCAGTATTTTTCCTTCATAGCTTGTTCACCATCTTCTTTTTAAATAGGAAGACAATTTGTTTTCTGCACTTATTTCCATGACTGATAACTTATTTTCTCGTGCTAACCTTTTTCTGTTTACAGTTTTGAGTACCTGAGACATAGTTACCGCAAATATGTAACAATTAGGAAAACTGTAAATAGGGAGCCAATTAGTTTTCTGCACTTTTATTTTGATGGCTGATACCTTGTTTTCTCATGACTCCCTCTTGTCCCTCTGCAGCAGACGTATGGTGAGCAATAATGTTTGGAACATCGAATCGCAATACATAGAGAATCACAATACATAGAGAATCACAATACATATAGAATCATGAGAATCACAATACATATAGAATCTCAATACATATAGAATCTCAATACATATAGAATCTCAATACATATAGAATCATGAGAATCACAATACATATAGAATCTCAATACATATAGAATCATGAGAATCACAATACATGTAGAATCATGAGAATCACAATACATGTAGAATCACAATACATGTAGAATCACAATACATGTAGAATCACAATACATGTAGAATCACAATACATGTAGAATCACAATACATGTAGAATCACAATACATGTAGAATCACAATACATGTAGAATCACAATACACGTAGAATCATGAGAATCATAATATATGTAGAATCACAATACATGTAGAATCATGAGAATCATAATATATGTAGAATCACAATACACGTAGAATCATGAGAATCACAATACATGTAGAATCATGAGAATCACAATACATGTAGAATCACAATACATGTAGAATCACAATACACGTAGAATCATGAGAATCACAATACATGTAGAATCATGAGAATCACAATACATGTAGAATCATGAGAATCACAATACATAGAGAATCATGAATCATAGAATCACAATACATATAGAATCACAATACATATAGAATCCCAATACATATAGAATCCCAATACATATAGAATCCCAATACATATAGAATCATGAGAATCACAATACATATAGAATCACAATACATATAGAATCACAATACATATAGAATCACAATACATATAGAATCATTAGAATCTCAATACATATAGAATCACAATACATATAGAATCTCAATACATATAGAATCACAATACATATAGAATCACAATACATATAGAATCATGAGAATCACAATACATATAGAATCATGAGAATCACAATACATATAGAATCTCAATACATATAGAATCACAATACATATAGAATCACAATACATATAGAATCATGAGAATCACAATACATATAGAATCATGAGAATCACAATACATATAGAATCTCAATACATATAGAATCATACATATAGAATCAATACATATAGAATCACATATAGAATCAATATATAGAATCACAATACATATAGAATCATGAGAATCAAATACATATAGAATCATGAGAATCTCAATACATATAGAATCACAATACATAGAGAATCATGAGAATCACAATACATATAGAATCATGAGAATCTCAATACATATAGAATCATGAGAATCTCAATACATATAGAATCACAATACATATAGAATCACAATACATATAGAATCACAATACATATAGAATCACAATACATATAGAATCATTAGAATCTCAATACATATAGAATCTCAATACATATAGAATCTCAATACATATCGTATCTATATAACAGGACCCCGCAGTGTATGACGAAACACAATCGACTATTCACACAAACTAAAATGATCAATTCTTATTCAACACAAAGTAATGTTATCAACTATTATTCAATAAACAACTCAAGTTGGAAACATTTGTGTTTTTGTGTTTTTGTTTATCCCTTATTTTACCAGGTAAGTTGAATGAGAACACGTTCTCATTTACAACAATGACCTGGGGAATAGTTACAGGGGAGAGGAGGGGGGGGGGGTGAATGAGCCAACTGGAAGCTGGGGATGATTAGGTGACCGTGATGGTATGAGGGTCAGATTGGGAATATATCCAGGACACCAGGGGTTAAACATCCCTACTCTTACAATATGTGCCATGGGATCTTTAGTGACCACAAGAGAGTCGGGACACCCGTTTAACATCCCATCTGAGATACGGCACATTACACAGGGCAATGTCCCCAAACACTGCCCTGGGGCATGGGATAAACTGTATATATGTGGATCCCAGCCTATGGAATAAAAGTTTTTTTTTTTTATTGCTCAGTCTAAATCATGCTATTGGACACATGCTCAAACTGATACACTTTTGATGGACTTAAAGGGGCCATCTGTAGTTGCTGCATCAATTTTTGGATTTATAAATGATATGTATTAATGCAAAGATATATAATTTAATTAATAATTTAATTGTATAATCATATGTAGCAGAAAGCGATGGGTTAGAAGAAGCCAACATAATCAACATAAAGTAAAATGTAACATCCATATACAGTACCAGTCAAAAGGTTAGATACACCTACTCATTAAAGGGTTTTTCTTTATTTTTACTGTTTTCTACATTGTAGAATAATAGTGAAGACCTCAAAACTATGAAATAACACATATGGAATTTATTTATATTTGTGATTCTTCAGAGTAGCCACAGGACCCTGATCGCCGTGAGTACGACGATCGGGGTCCCTTTGGACTGCTAGCCACAGGACCCTGATCGCTGTGAGTACGACGATCGGGGTCCCTTTGGACTGCTAGCCACAGGACCCTGATCGCCGTGAGTACGACGATCGGGGTCCCTTGGCTAGCAGTTCATATTTTCAGTAGACTTAATTGGCCAACTATGGAAGGAATTTCAGCTAGTTATTAGCTAGTTCAAACAGTCGCGTCTCTTCTCCTCAGCTCTCTCACGGCAGACTGTAGCCTAGCAATCCGTCCGTGTGCTGCATGTCCAACATGTAGCACACAGTAAATAACATAGTCCGTGCTAAAACAACAACAACAACAAAGCCACCAAGGGAGTTACACTGACATGGTCTGGTCTCCAAACCCTCTGCTATCCCTACAGTATCTCTGGCAACAGGAGCCCAACCCAGTAACGCAACGTGAGTTTTGCTCTAGTCACCTTTACCTCTCTCTCTCTCTCTCTCTCTCTCTCTCTGTGTGTAAATCACTCCATGGTCTAGTCTTTGTCCATGTGTACTGTGTTTAAAAGACAGTATTAAGGAGATCTAAATGTATTTTCATGGTCTAGTCTCTCAGTCCAAACCTTCTGCTATCCTGCAGATAAACACCATATTTACATGAGCTTTGGTTTAGTCTACTGTCTCTCTCTCTCCGTGGTGTTTACGGGACCTTCTACCTGGTTTGTATCCCGGCAACCCCCTCAGCCTCTCTGATCTACAGTCTCTGTCAATAGAGCCAACCCCCTCAGCCTCTCTGATCTACAGTCTCTGTCAATAGAGCCAACACCCTCAGCCTCTCTGGTCTACAGGCTCTGTCAATAGAGCCAACCCCTCAGCCTCTCTGATCTACAGTCTCTGTCAATAGAGCCAACACCCTCAGCCTCTCTGACTGACAGTCTCTGTCAATAGAGCCAACACCCTCAGCCTCTCTGATCTACAGTCTCTGTCAATAGAGCCAACACCCTCAGCCTCTCTGATCTACAGTCTCTGTCAATAGAGCCAACACCCTCAGCCTCTCTGATCTACAGTCTCTGTCAATAAAGCCAACACCCTCAGCCTCTAAATCGATCTACAGTCTCTGTCAATAGAGCCAACACCCTCAGCCTCTCTGATCTACAGTCTCTGTCAATAGAGCCAACACCCTCAGCCTCTCTGATCTACAGTCTCTGTCAATAGAGCCAACACCCTCAGCCTCTCTGATCTACAGTCTCTGTCAATAGAGCCAACCCCCTCAGCCTCTCTGATCTACAGTCTCTGTCAATAGAGCCAACCCCCTCAGCCTCTCTAGTCTACAGTCTCTGTCAATAGAGCCAACCCCCTCAGCCTCTCTGATCTACAGTCTCTGTCAATAGAGCCAACCCCCTCAGCCTCTCTGATCTACAGTCTCTGTCTCTGTCTCCTGTGTGTTTTAAACTTCTCCATGGTCTAGTCTCTCTGTCCTCTGTTGTCCCCTGTCCTATAATATTTTAGGATTCAACCCCCTCAGGCTCTAGTTCACTCCAGCACACGCTATGAGCTTTGCACTCTAATAATGACAGCTTGACTCAAATCCCTGGATTAGAGAGTGAGGGAGAAAGAGAGAGAGACGTTAACACAACAAAACACCATTCATCCACCCTCTCCAACATAACAACAATAACAAAAGACTAACAAAGGAACAAAAACATATTAACCCCGCTCCCTGGTTAGGTAATCTTCCCCCTCCCAGTATTCAGCCTAATCCCTCTATCTCTCCCTCTCTTTCTCTCTCACCCCCTCTCTATCTCTCCCTCTCTTTCTCTCTTCTCACCCCCCTCTCTATCTCTCCCCCTCTTTCTTCTCTCACCCCCTCTCTATCTCTCCCTCTCTTCTCTCTCACCCCCTCTCTATCTCTCCCTCTCTTTCTCTCTTCTCACCCCCTCTCTATCTCTCCCTCTCTTTCTCTCTTCTCACCCCCTCTCTCTCTCCCCCTCTTTCTCTCTCACCCCCTCTCTATCTCTCCCTCTCTTTCTCTCTCTCCCTCTCTTTCTCTCTCCCCCCCTCTCTATCTCTCCCTCTCTTTCTCTCTTCTCACCCCCTCTCTTCTCTCCCTCTCTTTCTCTCTTCTCACCCCCTCTCTCTCTCCCCCCTCTTTCTCTCTCACCCCCTCTCTATCTCTCCCTCTCTTTCTCTCTCACCCCCTCTCTATCTCTCCCTCTCTTTCTCTCTCACCCCCTCTCTATCTCTCCCTCTCTTTCTCTCTCACCCCCTCTCTCTATCTCTCCCTCTCTTTCTCTCTCACCCCCTCTCTATCTCTCCCTCTATTTCTCTCTTCTCACCCCCTCTTCTTCTCTCTCTGGGTGTCTGTTGTCCTGTTGTAGCCTCTCAACAGTTGCAGGTTTAAGCCATCACTACAATAATGGGATTGGTTTTGGCCTCCTGCGGTTTGTAATGAAGGATAATTAGTATTTCAATTTACCCCGACCGACTAAGAACCTCCCTTCGTTCTCTCTTTCTCTTGCTTTCTCTCTCGCGCTCACTGTCTTTCTCCCCCACCCCCTCTCTCTCTCAACTCAATTTAAGGGCTTTATTGGCTTGGGAAATATATGTTAACATCGCCCAAACAAGTGAAAAGGATAATAAACAGAAGTGAAGTGAACAGTAAACATTAACACTCACAAAAGTTCCAAAGAAATTGAGACATTACAAATGTCATATTATGTCTATATACAGTGTTGTAACGATCTGCAAATAGTTAAAGGGAATATAAATCAACAGAAATATAGTTTTAATTGTGTTTGTTCTTCACTTGTTGCCCTTTTCTTGTGGCAACAGGTCATAAATCTTGCTGCTGTGATGGCACACTGTGATATTTCGCCCAGTAAATATGGGAGTTTATCAAAATCGGGTTTGTTTTCAAATTCTTTGGGTCTTTGTAATCTGAGGGAAATATGTGTCTCTAATATGGTCATACATTTGGCAGGAGGTTAGGAAGTGCAGCTCAGTTTCCACCTCATTTTGTTGGCAGTATGCACATAGCCTGTCTTCTCTTGAGAGCCAGGTCTGCCAACGGCGGCCTCTTTCCATAGCAAGGCTATGCTCACTGTCTGAGTCTGTACAAAGTCCAAGCTTTCCTTAATTTTGGGTCAGTCACAGTGGTCAGGTATTCTGCCACTGTGTACTCTCTGTTTAGGGCCAAATAGCATTCTAGATTGCTCTGTTTTTTTGTTAATTATTTCCAATGTGTTAAGTAGTTATCTTTTTGTTTTCTTATGATTTGGTTGGGTCTAATTGTGCTGCTGTCCTGGTGCTCTATGGGGTGTGTTTGTGTTTGTGAACAAAGGAACAGCTTGTTGAGGGGACTCTTCTCCAGGTTCATCTCTCTGTAGGTGATGGCTTTGTTCTGGAAGGTTTGGGAATATCTTCCTTTTAGGTGGTTGTGGAATCGGCCTAATTCTGCTCTGCATGCATTATTTGGTGTTCTACGTTGTACACAGAGGATATTTTTACAGAATTCTACATGCAGAGTCTCAATTTGGTGTTTGTCCCATTTTGTGAATTCTTAGTTGGTGAGCGGACCCCAGACCTCACAACCATAAAGGACAATGGGTTCTAAAACTGATTCAAGTATTTTTAGCCAAATCCTAATTGGCATGTTGAATTTTATATTCCTTTTGATGGCATAGAAGACCCTTCTTGCCTTGTCTCTCAGATCGTTCACAGCTTTGTGGAAGTTACCTGTGGTGCTGCTGTTTAGGCTGAGGTATGTATCGTTTGTTGTTGTGCTCGAGGGCAACGGTGTCTAGATGGAATTTGTGGTCCTGGCAACTGAACCTTTTTTGGAACCCCATTATTTTTGTCTTAGTGAGATTTACTGTCTGGGCCCAGGTCTGACAGAATCTGTGCAGAAGATCTAGGTGAAGCTGTAGGTCCTCCTTGGCTGGGGACAGAAGCACCAGATCATCAGCAAACAGTAGACATTTGACTTCAGATTCTAGTAGGGTGAGGCCGGGTGCTGCAGACTGTTCCTGTGCCCTCGCCAGTTCATTGATGTATATGTTGAAGGGGGTTGGGCTTAAGCTGCATCCCTGTCTCACCCCACAGCCCTGTGGGAATTTTTTTGTTGTGGTTTTTGCCCATTTTAACCGTGCAGTTCCCTTTTATGTTCAAGTCCTATCAGGCACCAGGGGATTAGACTCTTCAAATGAATCAAGTTCTTAAAAGAGAAGTACACAGACACAACTGTAGGACAGTTAAGCAGGGAGACTAACATTCATCCACTTGAAGCAGATTGTTGTTATTTCCCTGATGTATTATCTATGACTTATTATACTGGGGTAGAAGCCTAACTCTCTTGTAAACTACCTTATAAGGAGGTTTAGCTAGCCCAGGCGGTTGGGAGAGAGGAAGAGTGGAGAGAGCTGTTCCTTAAGGCTGCTGTTCATTCCTGTGTGTTTGTCTCTGCCATCTGTCTGTCTGTCTGTCTCTGTCTGTCTGTCGAACTTGCAGAATGATTAGACTATCTTCTTGGGAGAAAGAGACTTGAATTTCCTTGCAGTAGAGACACTAAACATAATGAATTCTCTCCAGCCGGTGGTCTGGTGATAACGCAGTAGTTTGTTTCATACTCATGATGTCATAGCACATAAAGGCCTGCAAACTGCTACTGCTTTCAACACCTCTTAAAGCACAGAAGGCAGTAGAGTAGGTGTTGAGACGTTTTCTACCTAGTCCAATACTAATAATACTCCAATACTCAATAATCGTGCCATGCTTGTTCATGACTCCTCAAAGGTTGTTGTTTTGTTTTAGTCATTTAATTACTGTAATCATCATTTAGACTAGACTTGTTATTCACAGTCAGGCCGCTTGGCTAAACGTCAGTTTAGTGACACATTAATATGAAGATCTGTATTGAGTTCCAGCACATCGTAACTCTAAAGCAGAGGTTATGTTACACAGAGCCATGATTACACGGAAGTCCTTTCCATCTCCATAGAGTGGAACAACAAACCTGGTTTTAAAAAGAGGAATAACACCTTTCCCTCGTGTGACCTACTTGTTGTGTGTACTGACATGTATCTGTAACAGATTGATACACACACCCTTTAAAAAAAAAAAAGTTTATTTAACAAACCAAGTCAGTTTAAGAAGAAATTCTTATTTACAATGAAGGCCTACCGGGGAACAGTGGGTTAACTGGTCTAGGAACAGTGGAACAGTGGGTTAACTGGTCTAGGAACAGTGGAACAGTGGGTTAACTGGTCTAGGAACAGTGGAACAGTGGGTTAACTGGTCTAGGAACAGTGGAACAGTGGGTTAACTGGTCTAGGAACAGTGGAACAGTGGGTTAACTGGTCTAGGAACAGTGGAACAGTGGGTTAACTGGTCTAGGAACAGTGGAACAGTGGGTTAACTGGTCTAGGAACAGTGGGTTAACTGGTCTAGGAACAGTGGAACAGTGGGTTAACTGGTCTAGGAACAGTGGAACAGTGGGTTAGCTGGTCTAGGAACAGTGGGTTAACTGGTCTAGGAACAGTGGGTTAACTGGTCTAGGAACAGTGGGTTAACTGGTCTAGGAACAGTGGGTTAACTGGTCTAGGAACAGTGGGTTAACTGGTCTAGGAACAGTGGAACAGTGGGTTAACTGGTCTAGGAACAGTGGGTTAACTGGTCTAGGAACAGTGGAACAGTGGGTTAACTGGTCTAGGAACAGTGGGTGAGCTGGTCTAGGAACAGTGGGTTAACTGGTCTAGGAACAGTGGGTTAACTGGTCTAGGAACAGTGGGTTAACTGGTCTAGGAACAGTGGGTTAACTGGTCTAGGAACAGTGGGTTAACTGCCTTGTTCAGGGGTAGAATGACCGATTTTTACCTTGTCAGCTCGGGGATTCAATCTAACAACCTTTCGGTTACTGGCCCAACGCTCTAACCACGAGGCTACCTGCTCTAACCACGAGACTACCTGCTCTAACCACTAGGCTACCTCCTCTAACCACTAGGCTACCTGCTCTAACCACGAGACTACCTGCTCTAACCACTAGGCTACCTGCTCTAAACCACTAGACTACCTGCTCTAACCACTAGGCTACCTGCTCTAACCACTAGACTACCTGCTCTAACCACTAGACTACCTGCTCTAACCACTAGGCTACCTGCTCTAACCACTAGACTACCTGCTCTAACCACTAGACTACCTGCTCTAACCACTAGGCTACCTGCTCTAACCACGAGACTACCTGCTCTAACCACTAGGCTACCTGCTCTAAACCACTAGACTACCTGCTCTAACCACTAGGCTACCTGCTCTAACCACTAGACTACCTGCTCTAACCACTAGACTACCTGCTCTAACCACTAGGCTACCTGCTCTAAACCACTAGACTACCTGCTCTAACCACTAGACTACCTGCTCTAACCACTAGGCTACCTGCTCTAAACCACTAGACTACCTGCTCTAAACCACTAGACTACCTGCTCTAACCACTAGGCTACCTGCTCTAAACCACTAGACTACCTGCTCTAAACCACTAGACTACCTGCTCTAACCACTAGGCTACCTGCTCTAACCACTAGACTACCTGCTCTAACCACTAGACTACCTGCTCTAACCACTAGACTACCTGCTCTAACCACTATGCTACCAGCTCTAACCACTAGACTACCTGCTCTAACTACTAGGCTACCTTTCTCTAACCACTAGGCTACCTGCTCTAACCACTATGCTACCAGCTCTAACCACTAGACTACCTGCTCTAACTACTAGGCTACCTTTCTCTAACCACTAGGCTACCTGCTCTAACCACTAGGCTACCTGCTCTAACCACTAGGCTACCTGCTCTAAACCACTAGACTACCTGCTCTAACCACTAGGCTACCTGCTCTAAACCACTAGGCTACCTGCTCTAACCACTAGGCTACCTGCTCTAAACCACTAGGGTACCTGCTCTAGCCACTAGGCTACCTGCTATAACCACTAGGCTACCTGCTCTAACCACTAGGCTACCTGCTCTAACCACTAGACCACCTGCCACCCTACATACAACCACATGTTATTATTCTTAATTTATTGTTATGCATTATTTTTCATATCCATAAATTTGTGTCTTTTTAGTTTTAGTATTATTTATATTATTATTATTCCCAAAGATTGGAAAGATGCCGCGGTCATCCCCCTCTTCAAAGGGGGAGACACTCTAGACCTAAACTGCTACAGACCTATATCCATCCTGACCTGCATTTCTAAGTTCTTCGAAAGCCAAGTTAACAAACAGATTAATGACCATTTCGAATCGCACCGTACCTTCTCCGCTATGCAATCTGGTTTCAGAGCTGGTCATGGGTGCACCTCAGCCACGTCAAGGTCCTAAACGATATCATAACCGCCATCAATAAGAGACAATACTGTGCAGCCGTATTCATCGACCTGGCAAAAGCTTTCGACTCTGTCAATAACCACATTCTTATTGGCAGACTCGACAGCCTTGGTTTCTCAAATGATTGCCTCGCCTGGTTTAACAACTACTTCTCTGATAGAGTTCAGTGTGTCAAATCGAAGGGCCTGTTGTCCAGACCTCTGGCAGTCTCTATGGGGGTACCACAGGGTTCAATCCTCGGGCCGACTCTCTTCTCTGTATACATCAATGATGTTGCACTTGCTGCTGGTGATTCTCTGGTACACCTCTACGCAGACGACACCATTCTGTATACTTCTGGCCCTTCTTTGGACACTGTGTTAACTAACCTCCAGACGAGCTTCAATGCCATACAACTCTCCTTCCGTGGCCCCCAACTGCTCTTAAATGCAAGTAAAACTAAATGCATGCTATTCAACCGATCCCTGCCCGCACCTGCTCGCCCGTCCAGCATCACTACTCTGGACTGCTCTGATTTAGAATACGTGGACAACTACAAATACCTAGGTGTCTGGTTAGACTGTAAACTCTCCTTCCAGACTCACAATAAGCATCTCCAATCCTAAATTAAATCTAGAATTGGCTTCCTATATCGCAACAAAGCCTCCTTCACTCATGCTGCCAAACATACCCTCATAAAACTGACTATCCTACCGATCCTCGACTTCGGTGATGTCATCTATAAAATAGCCTCCAACACTCTACTCAACAAACTGGATGCAGTCTTATCACAGTGCCATCTGTTTTGTCACCAAAGCCCCATATACTACCCACCATTGCGACCTGTACGCTTTCGTTGGTTGGCCCTCGGTTCATACTCGTTGCCAAACCCACTGGCTACAGGTTATCTACAAGTGTCTGCTAGGTAAAGCCCCGCCTTATCTCAGCTCACTGGTCACCATAGCAGCACCCACTCGTAGCACGCGCTCCAGCAGGTATATCTCACTGGTCACCCCCAAAGCCAATTCCTCCTTTGGTCGTCTTTCCTTCCAGTTCTCTGCTGCCAATGACTGGAACAAATTGCAAAAATCTCTGAAGTTGGAGACTCAGCAGGCAGGGTAGCCTAGTGGTTAGAGCAGTGGACTAGTAACCGAAAGGTTGCAAGTTCAAATCCCCAAGCTGACAAGGTACAAATCTGTCATTCTTCCCCTGAACAGGCAGTTAACCCACTGTTCCTAGGCTGTCATTGAAAATAAGAATTTGTTCTTAACTGACTTGGCTAGTTAAATAAAGGTTAAATAAATAAATATCTCCCTCACTAGCTTTAAGCACCAGCTGTCATAGCAGCTCACAGATCACTGCACCTGTACATAGCCCATCTATCTACCTACCTCATCCCCATACAGTATTTATCTTGCTCCTTTGCACCCCAGTATCTCTACTTTGCACATTCTTCCACTGCAAATCTACCATTCGTGTTTTACTTGCTATATTGTATTTACTTCACCACCATGGCATTTACCTCCCTTATCTCAACTCATTTGCTCACATTGTATATAGACTTGTTTTTTCTACTGTATTATTGACTGTATGTTTGTTTATTCCATGTGTAACTCTGTGTTGATGTATATGTTGAATTGCTATGCTTTATCTTGGCCAGGTCGCAGTTGTAAATGAGAACTTGTTCTCAACTAGTCTACCTGATTAAATAGAGGTGAAATAAAAAATTTAAAAAAAAATATATATACACAGTGCATTCAGAAAGTATTCAGACCCCTCAAATTTTCCCACATTTTTGTTACGTTACAGCCTTATTCTAAAATGGATTCAATAAATCAAAAGTCTCGATCTACAAACCAAGCCATGAGGTCAAAGGAATTGTCCGTAGAGCTCGGAGACAGGATTGTCGAGGCACAGATCTGGGGAATGGTACAAAGAAAAGACAATTCTGCCGCTTTTAAGGTCCCCAAGAACACAGTCGGCCTTTATCATTCTTAAATGGAAAAAGTTTTGGAACCACCAATACTCTTCCTAGAGCTGTCAGCCCGGCCAAAACTGACAAGGGCCTTGGTCAGAGAGGTGGTCACTGTGACAGAGCTCCAGAGTTCCTCTGTGAAGATGGGAGAACCTTCCAGAAGGACAACCATCTCTGCAGCACTCCACTATTTAATCCATTTTAGAATAAGGCTGTAACTTAACAAAATGTTGAAAAAGTCAAGGGGTCTGAATACTTTCCATAGGCATTGTATGTCGGTACATTCGGGGATCCTAATTATTAAAAAAATATAACATTAAAGTAGGCCTCTTCAACAAATAAGTAATTGATCTCTGCAGCTTGTTGTTGTTCTGGTTGTCGTCTGTTGAACACACACACACACACACACACACACACACACACACACACACACACTCCTCTGCTAAACCCTTCCTCCAGGCTGATTTGTGTCCCGCTGGTCATCAACCAATCATCCTCCAGATTTCCAGACCTCATTATGAAGACTCTTAAAGTGACGGAGTCAGAAGAAGTGAAGGGAGATGTACTGTTAACAATATTGATTTGTGTTTGTGTGTGTGTGTGTGTGGGGGGGACAGACGACATATCGTACCGAGTTCAGGAAAACACCATCACAGACCAACATCAGAGACCTTCAGATCAGTGCCACTCAGCTTATACTTAAGACACAGAGTCCCAAAGGCTAGGCCGAGATTAGGCCGAGGCTAGGCCGAGACCCTCAACCCACAGTGTTCTAAGTCACTAAGGAGGTGTGGTTCTAATCTTCTGGTAGCAGTTTTAGTGCCACGTTTCCCCCCCCGAGAGATTAGAGAATAAGATTGAGTTGGAACCTGGGAGAGCATTAGTTAACACAGACAAACAAACCGGCACACAGCCAGAGCAGAAAAGGCTGTAGAAACATAAACAAACAGAGGAACTCAGACAGAATGGGAACAGTAGTCTCTTTTCCTCACTCTCTCGGTCTCTCTCGTTCTCTCTCGCGCTCTCTCTCACTCTCTCGCTCTCTCTCGCTCTCTCTCTCGCTGTCTCTCTGTCTCTCTCTCTCGCGCTCTCTCTCTCTGTCTCTCTCTCACTCTGTCTCTCTGTCTCTGTCTCTGTCTCTCTCTCGCTCTCTCTCTCGCGCTCTCTCGCTCTCTCGCGCGCGCTCTCTCTCTCTCTCTCGCTCTCTCTCTCTCTCGCTCTCTCTCTCTAGGACTCAAGATAGTCCGATCCTGTCTATTGACTTCA
>NC_056433.1:8705481-8712981 GCF_018296145.1 Oncorhynchus tshawytscha | reverse complement strand
TCTCCCTCTTCTCTCTCGTGCTCTCCTTCCCTTCTTTCTATTTCATTCCCTCCCCTCCCCTCTCCCCTCTCTCTCTCCCCCTTCCCTCTCCCCTCTTTCTCTCCTCTCCCCTCTCTCTCTCTCTTTCCCCTCCCCTCTCTCCCCTCTTTCTCTCCCCTCCCCCCTCTCTCTCTCTCTCTCTCCCCTCCCCTCTCCCCTCTCTCTCTCCCCTCCCCTCTCTCTCCCTCCAGGCGTGAGCAGGGTGTCTCAGGCCAGCCAGCCTCTATCGTGGTGGAAGGGGTCCAGGTGGCCCTCCCCTCCTATGAGGAGGCAGTGTACGGCAGCGGCGCCTCTCTCCCCCCACCTCAAGAGTCCCGGGTTCAGATCGTCCTGTCTGAGGGCCCCCAGGGGGCCGAGGGCGGAGCAGAGGGACCGGGTCCCAGCAGTAGGTCCCAGTCCCACCATCACAGAGACAGAGCGAGAGATACAGAGCTGTGCCTCCCCTCCTCCTCTTCCTCATTTCCTTCATACTGCCGTCACGCAGAGACAGTACTAGTCCACCAGGCCTCCTCTTCGTCGTCGTGGGTTACGGCACACGGAGGGGGTGCCCTTGCCAGACGTAGAGACTCAGAGAACAGTGACCAGCACAGCCTGCTTTCTGTCACCTCCGTAGACGACTTCTCTGATGGTAGGTGGTGCCGTGTGTGTGTGTTCATGTCCTCAACTGTTGAAGGCTTAGTGTTTACATGGTTTACCTTTTGTAGTCCTGACTCTCATTCTACCTGCGTTTATACATACTGTGGCCTGATGCTAGGATCTCTAACACTGATCTCGCTCCTCTCTCTGTCTCCTCTCCTCCCTCTCTCTCTCTGTCTCCTCTCTGTCTCCTCTCTCTCTTTGTCTCGCTCCTCTCTGTCTCCTCTCTCTCTGTCTCGCTCCTCTCTCTCTGTCTCCTCCCTCTCTCTCCCTCTCTCTCGCTCCTCTCTCTGTCTCCTCCCTCTCTCTCTGTCGCCTCCCTCTCTCTCTCACTCTTCCCTCTCTATGTCTCCTCCCTCTCTCTCTGTCTCGCTCCTCCCTCTCTCTCTCGCTCTTCCCTCTCTCTGTCTCCTCCCTCTCTCTCTGTCTCGCTCCTCTCTCTCTCTCTCGCTCTTCCCTCTCTCTGTCTCCTCCCTCTCTCTCTGTCTCGCTCCTCTCTCTCTGTCTCCTCTCTGTCTCCTCTCTCTCTGTCTCGCTCCTCTCTCTCTGTCTCCTCCCTCTCTCTCTCTGTCTCGCTCCTCCCTCTCTCTCTGTCTCCTCCCTCTCTCTCCTCCCTCTCTCTCTCGCTCCTCTCTCTGTCTCCTCCCTCTCTCTCTGTCTCCTCCCTCTCTCTCTCACTCTTCCCTCTCTATGTCTCCTCCCTCTCTCTCTGTCTCGCTCCTCCCTCTCTCTCTCGCTCTTCCCTCTCTCTGTCTCCTCCCTCTCTCTCTGTCTCGCTCCTCTCTCTCTGTCTCGCTCCTCTCTCTCTGTCTCTCTAGATATCCCCCTGTTAAAGGAAACCTGAAGCCCCTACAGCTGAGCAGGAAACTAAGGCTTCTACTGGGGCTTTCTAGCTGAACGATACCACCCTACCTTATGTCTGAACCACAGAACTACAGAATTACCCCGCGCAGCAAATACAGGAATCATGTCAAAGAAACTCAACTTCCCTCCCCCTCTACATCTGCAACTTCTCAGACGGCGCAAAGACGAGCAGAGTCCACTTCACCCCCATTTATTATCACCCACAGAACTTATACTGGACAAACCATGTCCACCCCCAGTATCCTCTACCCATGTCCTGGCTACCCCTTCTGCCATGATCTCAAAACTACTACCCGTGTGGAGAAAAGACGAGACTACCCTCTTTCTTTCTTACTGGGAACTGACGAGCCCTTAATTCCTCCTGTCCCCTTCAATTTTAGAATGGACCTCAACACAGACAGACAGACAGACAGACATACCTAGCTGCTTGACCCCAATCATCCACACTTCCCTCTAGACATAACTTCCTGACCCCAATCATCCACACTTCCCTCTGGACCTAACTTCCTGACCCCAATCATCCACACTTCCCTTTAGGCCTAACTTCCTGACCCCAATCATCCACACTTCCCTCTAGGCCTAACTTCCTGACCCCAATCATCCACACTTCCCTCTAGGCCTAACTTCCTGACCCCAATCATCCACACTTCCCTCTAGGCCTAACTTCCTGACCCCAATCATCCACACACTTCCCTCTAGGCCTAACTTCCTGACCCCAATCATCCACACTTCCCTCTAGGCCTAACTTCCTGACCCCAATCATCCACACTTCCCTCTAGGCCTAACTTCCTGACCCCAATCATCCACACTTCCCTCTAGGCCTAACTTCCTGACCCCAATCATCCACACTTCCCTCTAGGCCTAACTTCCTGACCCCAATCATCCACACTTCCCTCTGGACCTAACTTCCTGACCCCAGTCATCCACACTTCCCTCTGGACCTAACTTCCTGACCCCAGTCATCCACACTTCCCTCTGGACCTAACTTCCTGACCCCAATCATCCACACTTCCCTCTAGGCCTAACTTCCTGACCCCAATCATCCACACTTCCCTCTGGACCTAACTTCCTGACCCCAATCATCCACACTTCCCTTTAGGTCTAACTTCCTGACCCCAATCATCCACACTTCCAAACACTTTATCTCAAACCACAAGGCTAGTAGCTAACATAATAATGTTTTTATCGCTGCTGATGATGAAGATGATGATGAAGATGACTGTGGATACAGACTTGTGCTTGTGCATCTCCCTACTCTTAATGGGGATAAGGAGCATCTCTCTTCAGTGAGGACTATCTTGGTTTGGGCCTTGGCCTGGTTCGCTGGCGTTATGTCTGGTGATGAATCGACGACATCCTGCGGGGGGGGTAGCACGCCGGGGCCCTGTCTGTCCACTCTGTATGAAGCCCCTCTTCTTTTCTCTGCTGTCACTCTCTGGCGTCTTCTTGGGTCAGCCAGCGCCACTTTCGTCTGAGGGGACCCGGAGTGACGCCGTCTGTCAGAAGACGATGCACGTAGGATGGATGGATGGAGGGAGGGAGCACATCACCAGACCAAGCACCTGCAGGGCTACAGACAGACACTATCACTCTATCATGAAAAAAAATAAGATTAATGACACGCTTGCCTTTTCGTCACAACAACCGATATCTGTGTTGTTAGTCACATCAACAGGGGAGCCCATCTGCTCCCTGTTGGTGTGACTATATGTGGGGTTTTGTTTGGGAGGCATCCATATATTTTTGACACCTGGCTGTGATATTGAACAGCACACGACTGTTTCATGAGTGGAGAGGGCTGCACTATATTGTTAAATTAACTAAGGCCTTGTTGTTGTTTTTACACGATGAAAACATGTTTGTTTGGTGACTGGACATTAGGTCACACATTTCTTTTTCCAATCTATTTATATTGTGTGGCTGTAAAGTTGGGTTCACTCGAGGTGTCTGTCACTTGGTCCTGATGTGCTAAATGTGCGTATGCGTGTGTGAGAGAGAACGAGAAAGTGTTTGTGTGTGTGTCTATTTTTGCCTCTGTGTACGTCAGTTAGGCGAGAGAGAAAGGACATGTCCATAGAATGGGTACACCAGAAATATTACCCAGGATTCCCCGCCCTTAGTTAGAAATGGCTTCACTCAGCTACCCTAGTTCAAAATGGCTTCCCTCTTTTCCTGCTTTTTACAACGGTCAGAAGAACAAACAGTCATTACTGTAAGAATACAGTACATCATGTATATTTAAATGTTCAAGGACTAAAATGTCCTCCATTTTCTGCAGAGTTGCTTCAGAATAACCTTGTAGATCTGCGACTTTAAAAAAAAAAGCTTAAAACTGAAAAACCTTGCTCAAAACCCGGAGCATTGACACAACTGCAACTGGTTGCAGGAAACGACAGTTATCTTTTGTTGTAAATGTCCAGTTCAAATTTAAGTGAGCAGTTTTAATGTACCTTTTGATGACAAAAAAACACTCGTATACTTTGAGTTGAGGTAATTATCCTAGCTCATTAAGGAGGTTGAGTTGAGGTAATCATCCTAGCTCATTAAGGTTGAGGAGACACGGTCTGAGTCGAGGCTTTTTGGAAAAGTTGTTTCACTTAAATGTTTTTATTTTTATGTTTTGTTTATTTTGTCGGTCTTTCCCCCTGTCATTGTCTTCATAAACGCAAACAGAGAACGTTGCCTTAGACCTGGTACATTTTATTACTTTATTTTGTTTCTACTTGTATCGTAGGTTTCCATCCATCTTTACATCTTTATTGAAGCGTCTGTGTTTCCCAATGGCCTTACTTTTTTTGTATTTTCTAGTCATACAACTGTCTTGTGTTTTAAGTTTTTGTTTTTGGACTTGACTAAAGAAAGTCCATCCTTCTCTTCTCTCTGTTCACCCCAAGGCTTCTTCAGCAACTGTGATTTTTCAAAAGCCTAAGCACATGAAACAAATCACCTTTCTTTCTTTCTTTCTTTAAATGTCTATCAGACATTTTAAATGTTGCATGTTAAGGGAGTATTTTGTTTGCGTCCAGACCACCGTTGTACAGTGGTTGTTTCCTCATTTCTCTTTGATTCTGCATTTCAATGCTTTCATGTGTTCTTTTTCTCCTCTGTACATTGCAATGGGTTGTGAAGATCGTATTTTAATATTTGTATAAAGTTTAATTTAATTCTACCGTGTGTATGTAACTATTTCTGATTAAAGCTTTTTTTGAAAACGTGTGAGATGTGATGTGTTTTTACATTGAAGATCATATTGTCTTTTTTTTTAAATAGCTCCCTATTCCCTATATAGTACACTACTGTAGACCAGAGCCCTATTCCCTATATAGTGCACTACTGTAGACCAGAGCCCTATTCCCTATATAGTACACTACTATAGACCAGAGCCCTATTCCCTATATAGTACACTACTATAGACCAGAGCCCTATTCCCTATATAGTACACTACTATAGACCAGAGCCCTATTCCCTATATAGTGGTACTACTATAGACCAGAGTCCTATTCCCTATATAGTGGTACTACTATAGACCAGAGCCCTATTCCCTATATAGTGGTACTACTATAGACCAGAGCCCTATTCCCTATATAGTACACTAGTATAGACCAGAGCCCTATTCCCTATATAGTGGTACTACTATAGACCAGAGCCCTATTCCCTATATAATGGTACTACTATAGACCAGAGCCCTATTCCCTATATAGTACACTAGTATAGACCAGAGCCCTATTCCCTATATAATGGTACTACTATAGACCAGAGCCCTATTCCCTATATAATGGTACTACTATAGACCAGAGCCCTATTCCCTATATAATGGTACTACTATAGACCAGAGCCCTATTCCCTATATAGTACACTAGTATAGACCAGAGCCCTATTCCCTATATAGTGGCACTACTATAGACCAGAGCCCTATTCCCTATATAGTGGTACTACTATAGACCAGAGCCCTATTCCTATATAGTGGTACTACTATAGACCAGAGCCCTATTCCCTATATAGTGGTACTACTATAGACCAGAGCCCTATTCCCTATATAGTGGTACTACTATAGACCAGAGCCCTATTCCCTATATAGTGGTACTACTATAGACCAGAGCCCTATTCCTATATAGTGCACTACTATAGACCAGAGCCCTATTCCCTATATAGTGGTACTACTATAGACCAGAGCCCTATTCCCTATATAGTGGTACTACTATAGACCAGAGCCCTATTCCCTATATAGTGGTACTACTATAGACCAGAGCCCTATTCCCTATATAGTACACTAGTATAGACCAGAGCCCTATTCCCTATATAGTACACTACTATAGACCAGAGCCCTATTCCCTATATAATGGTACTACTATAGACCAGAGCCCTATTCCCTATATAGTACACTAGTATAGACCAGAGCCCTATTCCCTATATAATGGTACTACTATAGACCAGAGCCCTATTCCCTATATAGTACACTAGTATAGACCAGAGCCCTATTCCTATATAGTGGTACTACTATAGACCAGAGCCCTATTCCCTATATAGTACACTAGTATAGACCAGAGCCCTATTCCCTATATAGTACACTAGTATAGACCAGAGCCCTATTCCCTATATAGTGCACTAGTATAGACCAGAGCCCTATTCCCTATATAGTACACTAGTATAGACCAGAGCCCTATTCCCTATATAGTGGTACTACTATAGACCAGAGCCCTATTCCCTATATAGTACACTAGTATAGACCAGAGCCCTATTCCCTATATAGTGCACTAGTATAGACCAGAGCCCTATTCCCTATATAGTGCACTAGTATAGACCAGGGCCCTATTCCCTATATAGTGCACTAGTATAGACCAGAGCCCTATTCCCTATATAGTGCACTAGTATAGACCAGAGCCCTATTCCCTATATAGTGGTACTACTATAGACCAGAGCCCTATTCCCTATATAGTACACTACTATAGACCAGAGCCCTATTCCCTATATAGTGGTACTACTATAGACCAGAGTCCTATTCCCTATATAGTGGTACTACTATAGACCAGAGTCCTATTCCCTATATAGTGGCACTACTATAGACCAGAGCCCTATTCCCTATATAGTGATACTACTATAGACCAGAGCCCTATTCCCTATATAGTGGTACTACTATAGACCAGAGCCATATTCCCTATATAGTGGCACTACTATAGACCAGAGCCCTATTCCCTATATAGTGGTACTACTATAAACCAGAGCCCTATTCCCTATATAGTGCACTAGTATAGACCAGAGCCCTATTCCCTATATAGTACACTACTATAGACCAGAGCCCTATTCCCTATATAGTACACTACTATAGACCAGAGCCCTATTCCCTATATAGTGCACTAGTATAGACCAGAGCCCTATTCCCTATATAGTACACTACTATAGACCAGAGCCCTATTCCCTATATAGTACACTACTATAGACCAGAGCCCTATTCCCTATATAGTGCACTAGTATAGACCAGAGCCCTATTCCCTATATAGTACACTACTATAGACCAGAGCCCTATTCCCAGAGCCTATATAGTGCACTACTATAGACCAGAGCCCTATTCCCTATATAGTGCACTAGTATAGACCAGAGCCCTATTCCCTATATAGTACACTACTATAGACCAGAGCCCTATTACCCTATATAGTGCACTAGTATAGACCAGAGCCCTATTTCCTATATAGTGCACTACTATAGACCAGAGCCCTATTCCCTATATAGTGCACTACTATAGACCAGAGCCCTATTCCTATATAGTGCACTAGTATAGACCAGAGCCCTATTCCCTATATAGTGCACTACTATAGACCAGAGCCCTATTCCTTATATAGTGGTACTACTATAGACCAGAGCCCTATTCCCTATATAGTGGTACTACTATAGACCAGAGCCCTATTCCCTATATAGTGCACTACTATAGACCAGAGCCCTATTCCCTATATAGTGGCACTACTA